>NW_020799143.1:11722887-11818255 GCF_003259725.1 Athene cunicularia
CTCACTTTCAGCTCAGAAAGCATCTATTCGTTCCATGCAGCAGGTTTCCTGGATGGAGAAGAAATGTAAATTTGTCCACGGCTGGCAAAAACCTTCCAACTGCTTGGACCGGGGAACAGCAGCAGAATGACATCTCTTCTGTATCCTCATTTCAGTTACAAATACGCCGCCGATATTATTGTAATTTATTAACTGTGGGTTAATTCACATTCCCTTGAACTTCCCTCATTCCTGCTCCTAACCAAACTCAAGTTCTGCAAAGTTACTTTCAATGTGAACAAACGCTGTTACACCCCCCCCCCAAAAAAAAAAAAAAATTTTACATGTGCAATTGTGCACAAATATACATATGTATATTGCATGGTGAAACCAGAGCTGGCATCCTGTCTCATGCCCTTCATAGTCCTACTGTCAAGTAAAATTTTGGGTTCTAGAAATATCTTCATCATTTTACGTTCCTAGCTTCCAGAAATACCTCCTCAGAACGCTTGATGTTAGAGCAATCACACCATTAATATATCTATTCAGAATATGCCCATGTTAGGTGACTCAGACTATCTCTACCCTTGTATCTTCAGGGAATTAACTGAATTGACATAACTGCTGTAGTAGAATACCCGTCCTACTCATGCCAGTGTTGTGTTGTTCCCAACCTGCAGAGTAACCAGAAAATTGGGTTTTCCCAATGCATCTCTCCAGTCTTGACAAACAAATCCCATCAAGCAGTTTGTCATAATTAGCTATGTCACTTGTAACACTTTCTTTTCCTACCATATAGCCATGCTTTTAAAAAAGAGAAAGTTTTACTATTTGCAGACACTTAGTAACAGACTATGGAACTACAGCTGTCACTTCTCCTTAAATTTGTAATCACTCTTCCCAAACCAAAAGGGAAAAATTATGTCAGAAGGCTAATCCCCAAATCCAGCATATGCTGAGATATGCCCTGTCCCTAAGAGCATGACTCATCTGTGCAGATGCCACTGTTGCTTTTTCTTTCCTTCACGTTAATTCCACTACCAGTGCAGAGCCACTCAGCACACTGGAATGAAGCACTGATGAGAGATGGCTCCTTTCCTTCTGTAGCCCCATGTTCGATCCAGCTGCTTAAAATAACCCTTATATTCCAGAATTCACTCATGGCAAGTTTGTTCTTTACCATGGGATTTTTGTATTCTCAGAAGCAGTACACAGGCTGTCCCTAACACCCACAGGCTAGCAACTTTCAAAACCAACCTTTGAGATGGCAATCCATTCTGAGTGCCTGGGTGAAGATATTAAAATTTGGCCTCTGTTGACAAATGCAGCTTTCCCTAAACATCATTACATATGTATCAGCCCTGGCATACAGATGTGGTTTAGAGACACTGACCTATGCAGCTCCATTTCAATTCACGTGGTTCCCCAGTTAGTAAAGAGCAGAAATGAAACCACTGTAATGGCATAAGTTCCACACACTCCTTGCAGAAAAACAACAGGGAACACAAGCCATCTGCAAACAGTGGTACATGCAGCACATTTTGAACTGTTGGTCCAGGGCCAAGCTGGCACCCAGGGATGACACAGGGGACAAGACCCCTCAAGTGGAGCAACAGACTGGAGACAAAAGGAAGGCCTGGACCGTTGACAGCAGTATAAATTATGATATAATGTTTTGTTACTATTTTAATTTGTACTAACATTTAACTGCTATTATCATAGACTAAAATAACCACTGCATGTCTCATTTTTGCCTGCCATCCCTGGTGCCTACAAGGATAACTCTCCAGAAGTGTCAGACCTGTTCCTTACACATATCTCATCATCAGTACCCAGTTTTGCAAAATGACTTTTATAAATACATGCAAGCTGCTTTCTACTTTGTATTTGAAACACTGAATTCAAGGAGGGGAAGAAAAAGAAGGATGAAGCAAGACAGTATGATTTAGGATGATCTAATAGCTCATAACACCTGTAAAGATGTCTTGCCCACCTCCTTTCTTCAATGCCTGGCTCCCAGCCACACATTCCCTCACCCTCCCACGTGTCAGCTCCAGTACTTGCTGGACCTCTTGCTGAGATGCTTCAGTTCTAAAAGCCAGAAAACTAGCCCAGGAAAAAAAAGTAAATAGGTTTATTCCAGGTTAACAAATGGATTCAGCTCCTTAAGAGGCCCAATGCCACTAAAGCCACTGCAAATCTCAGTATATGCTTGACTTGGAAATTAGCTTTCTAACACTGGCTCAGCTTTAACGTGTAGCTTCATTTTAAAGAAATGCCAGCATAATTGGTTAGTTTGAATGTCAAAAGCAAGATCTGTGCAGGGATTTCCATTCATGGATGCCTGGGACATGCATCCCCATCCCTGAATTAGGCTGTGGGATCACCACTTCTTCTGGGACTCCTTCAAGGCTGCTATGAAATTCCTAGTTTGTATAATGCCACACAAACCCAGAAGGCTTTCTGAGGTCATATCCTACTGCAGCACTGTTAGCAACAAGCTAAGCCACGCTGCAATTCTTCCGAATGAAAGCAGCAGGGGTAGGCAGCAAAACACCTAACAGCTATTCAACCTTTGAATTTCTTCGGTCTTTACTGCTAGGGTGGATCACCTGATTGACTGAAAATTTCATTCTGGTTTCAGCTGACAGTACCAAACAAGACTAATGAGCCCAGACAAAATATGCCATTAAACATAAGCAATTGTGTCTTGTATATGTAAAAGCCAGATTTTTCAGATAGATGCCTAAGGTAACTTTGCCAGAGAAATATATCCTAAGTGCATGAATGCACTAATACAGTGTCCCAAATGGCCCTTTAGTGAGACAGCACAAGATTTGGTAAGCTTTATGCTGCCAAAAAGAGCCTATTCTTAAACTTTAAATGTTGATACAGCTTTCAGAATGGTGGACAAGACAGAGACACACGGCTGACAGCATGTATAAGAGAAGTGTGTTCAGCCAAAAATGTGGTAGAGCTCAGCACTACTAATTCTACAAAAACACCTTCTGGCTCTCTGCAGAGCCTGGGGTAGTTAAAAGCATCATCTTTTCAAACTTCAGAATAAATAATTCTGCAAAGCTCCCATTTCCTCAGTACTTCCTTTTCTTCAGTAACATACTAAAACTTATTTTATTTGAAAAAAAAGAAGAAAATCAGAAAAGTCTCGGTCTTGCTGTCTCTTGGTGTTCATGTAGATTTCTTTGCCAAAGAACCTTTCCCTCGGAGGAATATAACTAGGATCTTGTTATCACTTCCCCTGTGTACTGGCAGATGTTTTTTTGCCACACACAAAAGACATAAACCACATTAATTTTCATTACAAAACCCATTCATTACCATATTGATTTTTTTTATCATGTTTAATGACTAGCCATTAGACTCAATAGAAGGAAAAACTACAGGATGCTCTTTTATGAGTCTGGTTTTATTCCATTAAAAACTAACCTTCATCTGTATGCTGTTAGGGAGATGTGGGATGACTCCTCTACTTCTCTGTATTAGTCAGTAGTAATAGGATGAGAGCATGGAAGGTGGCATCATTATCATGGATATATTGGTGTGGTTTATTTCCTAGAGAGGGGAACATCAGTTTAAATTCATGAACTGAAATCTATTTACAAATTCCACAGTCAATCAGGTATAAATCAGCTCTGCTACAGGAATGGGCTGACCATCACACAGCCATAGCTTCTGCCAGCACTAGTACTCATGTGGCAGACAACATTAGGGAACTCATGCAGCTTGAAAACTAACCTCTTCTTTTTGCCAGCTCACACACGGTTGTACAAACAGTAATGACAGCGTGAGGGACACAGTATGAACAAATATCCCATGGTATAAGACAGAGGGGCACACATCCTTTTAGCAACAGCAGACATTTATCCTGCTTAAGTTGATCAGTGGACCTTTGTCATTAGTTAAACTGCTGCCAGTCACTTTATAGATTGTCCTATTTTCCTGCTTCTTACTTCTTCAAGTCAGTTAGTGGCAAGTTCCCAATAAACCAATGTAAACCATTCTTAACCTGGAGTGAAAAAAGCTGCTTGGGACATTTATACTGCTCATTTCACAGAATCACAGAATCATTCAGGTTGGAAAAGGCTCTTGGGATCATCAAGTCCAACCACCAGCCCTATTCTACAAAGATCTCCCCTACACCATATCCCCCAACATCTCATATAAATGACCCTTAAACACATCCAGGGATGGTAACTCCACCACCTCCCTGGGCAGCCTATTCCACTGTCTGACCACTCTTCCTGTGAAATTTTTTTCCTAATGTCCAGTCTGAACCTCCCCTGTTGCAGTTTAAAGCCATTCCCTCTTGTTCTGTCACTAATCACCTGTGAGAAGAGACCAGCACCAACCTCTCTACAATGTCCTTTCAGGTAGCTGTAGAGAGGGATGAGGTGTCCCCTCAGCCTTCTCCTCCTCAAGCTAAACAGCCCCAGCTCCTTCAGTCGCTCCTCACAGGATTTATTCTCCAGGCCCTCCACCAGCTTCGTTGCCCTCCTCTGCACTCACTCCAGCACCTCAAGATCTCTCTTGTATTGAGGTGCCCAAAACTGGACACAACACTGCAGGTGTGGCCTCACCAGTGCAGAGCACAGGGGGACTGTCACCTCCCTACTTCTGCTGGTCGCACTATTTCTAATACAAGCCAGGATGCCGTTGGCTTTCTTGGCCACCCGGGCACACTGCTGGCTCATGTTCAGTTAGAATCCCCAGATTCTTCTCTCCCAGACAGCTCCAGCCACACCTCCCCAAGCCTGTAGCCATGCAGGGGGTTGTTGTGGCGCAAGTGCAGGACCTGGCACTTGGCCTTGTTGAAGCTCATCCCATTAACATTGGCCCACCAATCCAATCTATCCAAGTCTCTCTGTAGAGCCTCCCTCTCTTCATGAACATAGACACCCCTGCTTAACTTCGTGTCATCTGTCAATTTAGTGATGATACACTGTATGTCCTTATCAAGATCATCAATAAAGATGTTAAACAGAAATGGTCCCACCACCGAGCCCTGAGGAACACCACTTGTGACCGGCCGCCAGCTGGATTTAACTCCACTGACCACCACTCTCTGGGACCGTCCATCCAGCCAATGCTTGACCCAGCAGACTGTTCACTCATCCAGGCCATGAGCAGCCAGTTTTTCTATGAGAATCCTATGGGGAACTGTGTCGAATGCTTTTCAAAAATCCAGGTAGACAATATCCACAGCCTTTCCCTCATCCAATAGTCAGGTCATCTTGTCATAGAAGGAGATCAGGTTTGCCAGGCAGGACATGCCTTTCATACCCCCATGCTGACTAGGCCTGATCCCCTGGATGTCCATTATATGACTTGTAATGGCACTCGAGATGACCTGCTCCATGACCTTCCCTGGCATCAAGGTCAGACTGACAGGTCTATAGTTTTCTCGATCCTCCTTTCTGCCTCTCTTGTAGATGGGTGACACATCTGCCACTCTCCAGTCCAATGGGACCTCCCCAGTCAGCCATGACTTCAGGTAAATCATGGACAGCGGCTTGGCGAGCACATCTGCCAACTCTTTCAGCACCCTTGGCTGTCACCCATCCGGTCCACAGACTTGTGTGCATCCAAGCAGTGTAACAGGTCTCTGACCACTTCAGCTGTGCTGACCTCAGTCTGCTTCCCCTCCCCATCTCCCAGCTCCTGAGGCTGGGTGTGCAGGGAACAGCCAGTTCCGCTGCTAAAGACTGAGGCAAAGTAGGTGTTGAGCACCTCAGCCTTTTCCTCATCCTTAGTTACCATGTTTCCCTCTGCATTCCATAAAGGAGGGAGATTTTCCCTAAAGCTCCTTTTGTTGTTAATGAATTTATAGAAACATTTTTTGTTATCTTTAACAGCTGTAGCCAAATTAAGCTCTAGCTGTACTTTGGCTCTCCTGATGTTCTCCCTGCATAACTTCACTACACCTTTATAGTCTTCATGAGAGACCTGCCCCCTCTTCCACAGGTCATAGATTCTCCTTTTGTTCTTGGGATCCAGCCAAAGGTCCCTGTTTAGCTAGGCCATCTCCTTCCCCACCTGCTTGTTTTCCAGCACCCGGGAACAGCCTGCTCCTGTGCCTTTAAGACTTCTCTCCTGAAGTATGTCCAGCCTTCCTGGGCTCCCATATCCTTCAGGGCAGCCTCCCAAGAGATTTTGTCAATCAGTCTTCTGAACAGGTCGAAGTTTGCTCTCTGGAAGTCCAAGGTGGCAGTTTTACTAACCCTTCTCTTTGTTTCTCCAAGGATGGAAAACTCAACCATCTCACCATCACTGCACCCTGGACAGCCTCCAACCTTTACCTCCCCCACAAGCTCTTCCCTGTTCACAAGCAGCAGGTCCAGGAGGCACCTTCCCTGCTCGGCTCACTCACCAGCTGTGTGAGGAAGTTATCCTCCACACACTCCAGGAACCTCCTGGACTGTTCCCTCTCTGCTGTGCTTGACCCCAGCAGATACCCAGGAGATTAAAGTCCCACACAAGAACAAGAGCAAGTGACTGCGAGATTTCTCCCAACTGTTTACTGAAAGCTTCATCCACCTCACTGCTGTGGCTGGGGGGTCTATAGCAGACTCCACAGCAAGATCCGCTTTACTGGCCCTTAACCTACTCCACACACTCTCAACCCCGTTATCACTGCACTTGATTTCTGAGCTCTCATAGCATTCTCTAACACACAGGGCCACTCCACTGCCTCTCCTTCCCTGTCTGTCCCTCCTGAAGAGCTTGTAGCCATCGATTGCAGCACTCCAGTCGTGTGAGGCATCCCACCACGTTTCTGTGATAGCTACTATGTCATAGTTCTCATGCTGCATCATGGCCTGAGGCTCCCGCTGTTTGTTGCTCATACTGTGTGCATTGGTATAGATGCACTTGAGATGAGCTAATGAATCCAACACCTTTTTGTGAGTGTGGGCCCCATTTCCTACCAGACCATTCTTAGGTGCTTCCATGATTTCTAAACATCTATCCCTTCTCTCAAGTCAAATGGCAGAGGGAGAGCCCTCACTATTCCACTATCCTTCAAGCATTGGCATGCTTCCCTTGAGCTTATTCCTAACAGACCCAGTTATCTCCCTCTCTCCCCTCACATCTAGTTTAAAGCTTCAGAAATACTGAGTATTTATGCAGGAATGTGTAAAACACTAATATAACAAAACCCAGCACATATTATCCACACAATATTTTCAGTGTAGTCATTCACTTGCACATTGGGAAACGATTCCAAAAGATACAGGCTGCAGACCCACAGTTCCCTGGATCAGCACAAAAGGGGTTATGTGAACTAATAAAGTAACATCATGTTTTCCTACCAGCCTTATCCATACAGGTTATTTGACCTGCTGTCGGAACTAACAGCACTGAAGGCCCCTAACTAATGGTTAACCATCTCCTATGTACACAGAGCTTGCCTGAAATGCTCAGGACCAGCTCTTTGGCTGGGACCAATATTAACTTACTTGAAGCTTATGATAAAGGGGGCACATGTACCCTTACTGTAGCTCCTCACAAATCCCTGGGCAGAAGCAATCACTTTCTGGCAGATTCTGTCAACAACAAACAGCAGCGCTTTCCAGAGTGTCACACCAATCTCACTTCCATAGGGCAGTTAGGCAACAGCAGCATCCGAGCAATTTACATTGTCCCCATTCCTATGTGTGCCTTGCTGGTGAGGCTGCAGGGAGAACGAAGGAAGAAACAAGATATCACAGTGAGAAATGTTTACCAACTGCTTTACAGTTCCCTAGGTTGTTAGGTCTTGCAGTTACAGGGATGATTTCTGATCTTAAACAAAGGGCACAGAGTGTGAAAATTGATCAATATTTCTTTACCAGCATCCCCATTTTGAAAGTTACCTCCAGTTTAATGTTGGGAATCTGATACCCAGAAGAGCTCTCTAGGAGAATTATACTGACACTGCATTTAGTAAAAAAAGCAGTGTGATGTTCCTGTGTTTACTTATGTCTGTTTATTTTTTCTGCCTTCGATCTATGGAAAGGGGAAAACCAACAAACTAGATGCTAAACGACAGCTTTTCAGCATCTGAATATTGTAACTTAAAGTGATACTATTGTTAGACCAAAAAGAAAATTATTTTGTTCCTAATAAAGTAACAAAAGCCAGCAAACAAATATAACTCAGCTGTTCTTTTTAAACTCAAAATACTAACCCTGTTATACTGCTATAGGACTCAAATGAAAGCAAGAGGAGTTGTTTGGATTGTATTTTCCACAAGCAAACATTTTCATATGTTGATAAAAAAAATACATGTTTTGTGAATACATGAAAAAATGACATCTCTTTCTTTTTGTGTGAAGCATTTTACAATCCTAATTCAGAATAGCATCTGTTGTCACAACAGTGCTTGAACACATGTGATAGGTTTTAAACAGGTATCTGAACCTCAACATATGTTTAATTCAGAAGTTCTTGTGAATCACAGTATAATAGTGAAAGTAATCTGTCTCTTCATATTATTGTTATTTAAGATATGAAAAACAAAATATCTTCCTGGATGTTGTGATTTTTATCATAATGTTCTTTCTGTTAAATATTAAAGAAAAACACTTACAAGTGTTAGCATATAAATTTTTCTAGTGCTGATTTAGCTGAATTACATCACAGACTCACTATTCCAAAAGACATGGTACTTCAGTACAAGTCTGGAACAAGCATAGCTTCATCTAATTCAGTTTAAATTAATAACACACATAAAGCACACCACAAAACAACACAAAGCTAAAGGAGTTAGCCTACATCTACAAGAAAATGGTTGAGTTTACATCAATTGGAGTCAACAGCTGTACCAGGATTGGTAATGCCTTATCCACTAAGATTGATGCAGCCCAGCAGAGCACTCTCTGAGAGCATTCCCTGCAGAAACAGCTGTTTCACATCTCCAGCCATGCACTTCTGTCCTCTTGTTGAAGATCAGTGTCCCCACAGGAGATATGAAAGAGCATGTCCTCAGAACACTCTCCATCTGCTGAATTCAGTACCAAGCAGGTTGACTTAATTCAGACAGCTCTCTTTGTAAATTAACACAGCTTTTGTACCAAATTGGGTGAGGGGTGTTCTAGCTTCTGAACCATTAGTTTAGATGGGGCAAAGTTGACAAGTGTCAGACACAGGGAGTTACAAACAAGAGATGACAATGTCTTTAGCCCGTACAGCCATTTCTTCAGTCAACGTCTGATCCATATGTCTGATGTGATCATATATCTAGCCAAGGTGCAATTTGTACTAGCTTGATTTGCACCGGCATAGTGAAAGCATCTCTCTTCCACATACCACCCACCCCCCACCAAAACAAAGCTGTATTGCTGCAGTTTCCTGTTGCAACTTAGGTAAAGGTCATGTGCAGTCAGGGTTGGGTTCAGCAGAGCAATTTCAGAAAAGACTACCCAGAGCTCTGCTTTTTTACCACTGTGCAGATCTTTTTGCTGATGCTGTCAAGCCATAGTGAAGTTGTGTGTTGTCCTAGCCCATCTCAGCACATGTGGTAAATTAAATCTAGGTGTCTGCTGATATTGCATGGATGAAGACTAGGAATACTCACTAATATAATTTTACTAATAGTAAAAAAGTTTCAAAATATATTTCAGGAATTTATTAACAGTTTTTGTGAGGCAGTAAACCTCTGTCACAAACCTTATACTACTTTCTCCACCTTTGGTAGAAATCAAGAACCTTATACTGCTTTCTGTAGCACTTTTTGAAGGCTCTAAAGGTTATCTGTGCAGCAAAATGGTACAATTTCATAAAATAGAGCCCCCTGTGGAAAACTCTGGTAGAAACAAGTCATGTCGGTAGAGTTGAGGCTTTTTAACATTCGTTATATACCTGTTGCAGTTCTGCAGAACAGTAGCTTCTTCCCCACTCAGTATGTGGTGGTACAAGGTCTTTTATGTTAAGAAAGAAATTGGAATTGAGATCTTCCAGGTTTGGGCTTTTCTATGGTCGTGGGCCCTTAAATTTCCCCCAGCAGTAGGTGCCCCCACTTTGCTCCACCCTCCAGCAGTGCATGTAAATCAGGGGCAGGCCGGTGAGTTCTAACTTCCAGAGAATGGTCTCTGCCTACCAGGACCGTAGTGAGGGCTTAGCAAGAGGTACAACAGGGAACTATGTCTTTTCGACGTTGTTATAAACTGGCCAGAAAGAGAAAAGTTGCATCTGTTCTCCTTTCTTCTCTTGTTGCTGTGTATGGTGTGAAGACTGCTGCACGCAACAGCCTTCAGTGAGGGGCTTCGGATCTCTTCCTTCTGCTCAAGTCTTCCTGGAGGATCTCACTGGTGTTTCGGGCTGCAGGAAAATGTACTGGGGAAATCACGTTAGGTAAGGCTGCCTGAGCTGCCACGGACCTACTCTAGCCAAGGATGCTTTTCTTTTTAGCAGTGCCTTTTTTGGTTGATAATCAGGCTAGGAAGCAGAAAGGAACAAATGTACCTGGAACTACGGGTGAAGCGAAGGTTGTTTTCTTATTGCTTTTGCTGCTTTTGTAACTGCTGGTAACAACCTTGTGGTAAAGAAAGAGACGGTTTTGACTGGTTGTCAGCCAGTAAATATGTAGAACCCGTAGCTTTCTGGATGCAAACCTAATCTGAATGTTCCTGTTCTTCGTCGCCCCCTCACCCCCCACCCCAGTTTTCAAGATTAATTTGAGATTATTGATGTGTTAATTCGAGTTACTGCTGGTATAAAATATTTATCGTTTATATTATAAAGTGGTTGATAAAGCTTTGGAAAAGTTCCTTCCCTCCCCACTCCCGCATCTTCGTTTTGGTGTTTGTGTATTACTAGCACAAATTAGTTTCAGCTTCTTGTTTTTTTTGTAGAATTCTTTTCACTGTGACTCTAGTGTGGCAGGCTGCTCGTCTAGAAAAAGGTATGGAAAATTTCGTGTTTCTCCCCACCGTCCTGTGTTGCTTTTGTCCATTTACAGTATGCATTCCTTCATTACAAGCTACCCTTCTCTTCCATATTTGCACTTCTTGTTAAGGCCGTGAAAAAGCGTATGAAGATGTGAAAAGTTTCAACGCCACAGCACAAAAGCAGCAGCCCGAGAACGAAGGGACAATTATAAATGCTCTCAGTGACATGAATCAGAGTTACGAAAGCAGAAAGCAACAGAATTCCAGGGCATTGGTACCTTTCACTGGGATTACAGAGAGTGGGTAACATTATTTAAACAGTGCTATAAAATTTCTCTTTAAAATATATCAGAGTAATGCTTTGACTGTTGTCCTGTAAGATTCCAACTGTTTGGTTTTCTGTGGCCGTTTATTTAAATTATTCCCGTGATCGCTTTGGAAATGGTGATAAAAATTTAAGGCAGAACCGGAGATCTTTTAGATGCAAAAGGTAGATACAGAAAACAGGGAAAGACAGCAGGAATTAAGACGGCGTTGACCCCTTGGATTTGCAAAATGTTTGTAAAATTCTGTTCATTCTTAAAAAAAAATTAACTGTATTTCATGAATAAAAAATATTTCATTTTAAAAAAGTTTGAGGTTTTGTAAAGCAACAGCATTAACAGGAGAAAAAAACCCACACACAACAAGAAAAAAACTAAGCACAGACTTATGTTTCCTCCCACATATATTAACATATATTCTGGGAGTCTGAGAAAGGTTTGAATGAGAGTTCCCCTCACTTTTCAGAACTAAGCAACTCTTCCCAGTAACAAATCCTCCTTGCTTCAAAAATAAGCACCACTTCCCAGTGACAATGCTCTTCGTTGTTAGTGTGACTGAAACCTGCCTCCCATCAAAGTGAAATATTTCACTTGAATGTAATGCTACTGCTGTGGCACTTGCTAGGTTTTGCTTCTTGACCGTCCTGTAATCCCTAGTAGTTTGCCTCTAATCCTTAACTAAACAAACTGGGCTTAACTGAACAAACACTCCTAACAGGCAGATAATTTTATTGTCTCTAAAGACAATAAAGCTAGATTCTTAAAATCCTTTGGCGACTGGAGAGAACAAGTGAGGAAAAGGGGAAGTTTGGAACCCTCGGGATGCGTTGTAACCTCTGTTATTATTGTCTTGCAGGTAAAAAACTGAACAGACATTGCTGCCAAAATGGAGGGACCTGTATCCTAGGGGCTTTCTGTGCTTGTCTAAAGCATTTCACTGGCAGATACTGTGAACATGATGAGCGGCAAAGGTAAAAGAGCAAGCTGCTCTAGATAGT
The DNA here is from genome assembly GCF_003259725.1 of Athene cunicularia. Classification (NCBI taxonomy): domain Eukaryota; kingdom Metazoa; phylum Chordata; class Aves; order Strigiformes; family Strigidae; genus Athene; species Athene cunicularia. The sequence goes on from NW_020799143.1 coordinate 11,735,074, forward strand.
TATTTTCTGTGGTAGAATCGGGTACATACCAAATTTGTCCCTTGTCCTTGACAGCAACTGTGGCAGCATTGCCCACGGCGCCTGGGTGCTGCAGGGCTGTTGGCTGTGTCGGTGCGGCTATGGTACTCTGAACTGTCTCTCAGAAGTAATGCACGATAACTGCGGTAAGGAATGGTGTTAAATTCAACCATTTTTATCTTGTGGGTGACAATTGCCTTCTGCAAAAGTGGGGTACTGGGAGGATGCTGTATGTGCGTGCTCTGTTTAGACCTCTGCAGTGGCCTGCTTTGCTTCAGAGGATGCATTAATGAGACAGTAAATACTGCTGTTGCCTGTAAATAATGACTGTGTTGTCTGTCACAAAAAAATACTTTGCGATTTTTATAATCCTGTGCAGTAGGACATTTCAACCCATTTTAATTGAAAATTACAGGGATTAAATGCTTATCTATTCTGCAAAACCTGCACATGTCTATGACTTCCCACATAACCAGGACAATTTGTACAAGCAACCTACATCCAAGCATACAAAAATATTCCTTAGATGAGGAAAGAGGAAGAAAATGTGGTGTAAACTGGTGTTATAGAAATATAAAGGAGTATTACACTAGAGAAACAAGTACTGAGAACTTGCATAAGCTATTTAACATGTAAATGGGAGAAAACTAATCTGAACCTTACTTAAAGTTCTGCATCTTAAACTTCGAAATATTCTTGTACAGAGTTCTAAAACTCAGCACTGTCCACAAAAATTGTGTAGCCATAGTCGTGATCAATTGTGGAGAAGTAGAATCCAGTGTCCTCAAAAGCACTTTATTTGTTTAAGTCGTCTATATATGTCAGATGGTGAATATCTCTCTATAAAGGTTTGAGTATATTTTGAATCAACTAGCATAAAAACTTGAAGGATTGCTTTAAGGGTACTTATTTTCCATGGAGAACTGGCTACTGAGATCTTGACTATTTTCAATACTCTGAGATGATTAATAAGAGTTTAATGTTATTTTCTCTCCAGTGGCAAAATTAGTGCAAAATATTCTTGCTCTTCTCCATACATGATGTCTCAATTCCATGCTGTGCTTTAATATACTTTACTTCAGTTGTGCCATCATCACTTGTTAGCAGGGTAAGAAAACAGATCTAAATAGCTTCAAGATTAGTTTGCACCCGAAGGAACTCTCAGTGTCTTCTCTCCTGATCAGATTCTTATCTGAGTAGCAGTGCACGAAAGCTGTGACTCTGGAGTTATACCATCAACTCAGAAGTAAAGACAGATTTCAAAATGTGGGCCTCTTGGGTCACCGGGGTATGCCCTACTGTGTGATAAAGCCACTAGTCCAAAAAAAGTGAAATGCAAGAGAAAGGTGACATTCCTGTCTTTGCACCACAGACCGAAAAAAACCCCAACCCACCAACAAAAAAACCCCACCAAACAAACCCACAAAGCCTACCAGAACCAAAAAGCTGCCACCAAAACCACTTTTGTGTTGATAAAGTGTGGCACCCAGCTTGTTTTTTTTAAATCTTGAGAAGAGTTAAATGCTCAAGTTCCCTTGGGTGTTCACCTTTGATCAACCCTATTGTTTCCTGTTACAGGAACAAAACATGTGTCAGGCCTCCCCATGCTCAGTAAAAAGTGTCTACTACTTCCTACTCTTGACTAAGCTTAACAGAGGCAATAAAGGTGACAGTGGAGAATCATCTGCTCATCCTCTGAGCAGGGACTCAGCTTTCATATGCTTTAGAGTATGACTTTCTGCTTGTGATAATAAATGAAGCCCCTTCTTGTTAAAGGAAGGGTTAAAAGGCTACATGCTGTTTTGAGTGCATACCTCCTGTGAAGATCTTGATCTTGCTTTTGCTTGGTATTTACTTTTGCTTATTCTGAGATTAATGCCTGCAAGAGCTGATAAGTGCTATCAGTTCCTCCTCAAACGATCACTGATGGAACATCTATTCACATCTCTCCCTTGAGAATAGCCTCTTTGATTGGCTTTAACAGCTGATACCTTTAACTTAAGTACCTGTGAGATGTCCGAGGAGGTTTGAAGTATGTTGAAAATCCTTATGTGTTAAAATTTACATATTTTATTCATTAACCATTTTCTGGATTTTAAAAAAATTTTTTTGTTGTTGTTTTTGTTGTTGTTTAGAATTGAAATCGGGAAAGGAGGCAATTACCAGACTATATTCTAATGGTATACGATTACAGCAAACCGTGTTTGTATTTGTTTGCCTGTTCACCATCCTCATGGAGCTCTGCTGCTGGCAGTTGTGAAACTGGACTAAGGGAAATATTTTAGGATTGATGTAACCTCACGATGAGTCATGTAAGTGTTCTGTGAGCTACAGAAGACACTTATACCTACATATTGGAGGCAGATTAATGTGTATTAGTTAATGCTGAAATGCTTGGATTATTATAAATTCAGATTCTATGAATGTGAAGTATTTATTATATTATTATTTTATAACTACTATCAATGTCTGATTCTAACAGTTCTTTAGTTCTAAAATACTTTTCTTCCAGTGGAAGCAAAAACCCCCCAACGTTCTATGTCTTAAGTGTTGTAAATTATCATAATTTCCTTTGTACACAGTACAACTATGTTAACAAATAAAGCGGATTTCATTTCAGAAGAGCTTTTATATTTGGCTTTATTTAAACCTGACAATTCTTATTTACCATTTGTCGTTGTACCCTGTAACAAAACAGTAGAAAAGGGCAGGGTACAACAAACAATCTGAAATTTGAAGAGATAAGGAGAGTTTTAAGGGTAAGTGTATTTCAAACCCTGATATAGGAAAGAACTCTAAAAATTAGTCTTTAATTTTTTAATTACTATTTCCTATAGCTAAATTGTATGTATGCATAGTCTTAGGCAGGAAGCATATGTTTCTTAAGAACATATAGCTGATACTTGTCTTCTAGGGGTTTATTTTGTATCACATCCTAGAAGTATGAGTTCGTCTTCTTTTTAAAATGACAGCAAAGAGCAACCTCTAAACTTTTTCTGTAGGAAGCCTGGCTTGATTTATATACCATTTAATTAAAAAAAAAAAAAAAAAAAAAAGGCAATGAGAAGCCTAAAATGTACCTTAATTCTTTGAATGTGGAGCTACCATGTAGAAACAATCACATTTATCATTGGCATAAAAGACATTACTGAAGTATAAAATCCTTAATGACTTAAAGTTCAATATATTTAATTCTTAAAGTTTCTTTATTAGTTTCTTTCCCACAAACCAAGACAACAATCCAGTCAGTAAGGAGAGAAGAATTCATCACCAACAAATGATAACAGTATTGTGGCTACCGATTGACTCTATGACTATTCAGTAACAGACTTCTAATAGGGAGTCATTGTGTAAAAACATTCATGTTAAATGCTACAAAGGGTTTAAACTTCTCTCATTTCCACACCCTATACTTTAGTGGAAAGAGTAAGGTTTATCAGTCTTCATATAAAATACACTAAACCAAAATCAGTCTTCATTATTTCCCACAAACTTGTCTGTACCTATATGCCTGTGTTTCCACAGACTTTGAAAAGGAGGTACCAGCTTAGGACAATTAAATATCAAAGAGAACAGCTAGAGGAAAATAGTCATGCTTTTATTTATCAGATGTTGAAGATGCAGGAATGCCATTGTGAAATATCTTGGTTTGCCATAAAGCATACCTGAGAAATCTGTAGGCAATACAGCTTGTAATGTGCTTCAAATAGGCTTTACTTTTTGAAGGAAAGCAGTAAGATAACTGGAAAGAACATAGTACAGTAAAAATATCTCAAGTAGTATTTTTTTATCCCTACAGAAAACATACAGAGCCATAAAAAGTTGCAATTAGCAAAAGGAAAGAATGGTCTAATACAGGTTTTATAACAGAAGAGCTATATACATCCACAGCAAATTTAATCAGGAAAAGCTGAGCTGGAATAACTCCTTATGTAGATGAGCCTACGTGCCTGCAAGAGTCACCATGATGGAGCTATATATTTTTGGTTCAGTATGACTTGGAGGATTAGTGCAGTTGAGAAGTCTAGCAAAGTAATATTTTCCTGCCACACCAAAACATCAGTCCAAGGCATCTAATTAAAAACAGCAAGGTACAGCTTCTACAGTTCCAAAGCATTTCATGGTAATGCAAGCTTGGTAAGTGATCCTAATTAATGTTAGTGTAAATCACTACTCACTCTGAATGCTAGGATTTGAAAATTTACTCCAGTCTACCTGGAAGAAGTGATGGAAGGTTTCTGTTTGTTTGGCTTTAGGGTAACAGTTCATTTTCTACCTTACACCATTACATTTTGTGTTACTGGAAAATCTGAAAATGATTGCTTCAGGACTGTTTAATACCTGCTATACTGTGGCAAAACATATCGTTAGTGATGGTTAGTTGTGGAAGATGTTTGTCTCATCTTTGTGTCAGGGCTCTGGAAGTTGCCATGAGTATTCAGAACAGAGCACAGAGTCTGTTCTTGACTACCTCTCAAGCAGAGGTAGCCACAGGAGTTGAGTTTGAGGAGAAACAGGTATCTCCTTAAGTTAAAGAAATTAAAAAAAAAAAAAAAAAAAAAAAAAAAAAGACAGCATTCAGAAGCTGTCCCATGTATAGTCTTAGTCACAAATAAAAATATAACTTAGAAGGAAGAAAACATCACTGATGAACAAAGGAAAGTGCACAGTCACAACCTTTGCTTAAGTTAAAACTGTCTCCACTTTTATCTGTCTCCAGCTGTGAGCAAGAACAGATAAAGGAAAGCATTATTTTCCTTCCCTGCTACCATGTAGGCCTGGCCAATCTTCTAATGCTGCAATTACAGGGCCTTTGGTAAGGTTTGTTTATAGCAAACAACAATGCTTGCTTTCCAGCCTCATGCTAACTGTTTATGGGCCACTCCATCAAACATGGCATGTCCCATCAAAATAGGCATCTGCTGTCACAAGTTCATGCGTGTACCCTCTCTATATACAGCCATGTTTGGGCAGGTTGAGTACCCTCAAACTGTAATATTTATCAAATGCTTTACAGCCCTCAGAGCTGTTAGACCTTTTGCTCCTCGCAGGTGACCCCAAAACTAAAATAGAGCAGGCTGTGACTGGCCTCCACATCTCACCCCTGCAATCCCTCCAGCCTCCACCAGTCCTTGAGGCATGCTGCTGACAAGGACACCAGACAGTGGCAACAGCGTGGCAGTAGCGACTGCCACCTCTGCAGCCAAAAGCCCCCAGAGCTGGAGCTCCACTGTCCATCACAGATCCACAGGGGGATGCTGCCATCTGCCCTTAATGTACTGCCCTGTTTAAAGGAAGAGATTCATTCTGCATAAAGGCCATCAAGTGCATCAAGGTTTTGTCATACAAACCTGAAAAACTAACTTGCAGGCACCAGTTGCTGAGAAAGTGTCACTCATTCAGCTCTCCGAGTATCTGATGGTTATCCCTCAAGGTGACTTTATTCCTAGCAAGGAGAGATTCATTCCTGCTGTACCTGAGAAGTGTTAATGGTGCCCATAGGTTCCAGTAGCCTTCTCTCACCTGTAAATGTGAAAATACATTTTTTTTCCAGCCAGCCAAAACAGAATCAGAAGTAATGTCCCATACTTGTTTATTCAGAGTTGGGTTTTCTTAATTGGCATATTTAAGACTGCTAAGGTCTACCCACATACATTTCGTTAGTGGTCTTTCGTTGACACTAATAGTGTATCAGCAGGCTGTATGTCTGGATCATTGCATCACCAGTTTCATGTGCCTGAGCAAGTATATAGCAACATTATATTCTGGCTTCCGTTTATTGGAAGGGTGATTCAGTACAGCAGGCTGACTCATGTACTGAGCAGCCCTGTGAACTGCAAGTTACAGGCACATGTCTTGTTGAGGCCTATCTAGTCACCCTGCAACCATTGCCTGTAATTCACTCACTGTCTCACCTTTTTACAGCACAGTCATGTATGAGCATGGGAGATATAATGACAACCAAGCAGCTGTAGACTTGCACCCTGCAAAATTACCCAAGCATCATGAGTACTCCTGTGATTGCAAAGCACGTTCTTGGTCAGAGAAGACATTAGACATTAAAACATGTAATTCCTTCCACATTTGCCTGATTGATCTTGCCCTTGGCTGATGCTGCTGTGAGTGTAATTTTTTGTTAAGGGCGTGAAGCTGCCATATGCTACTGGAACAAAACCAGATGTCTTATGCATGTTGAGCCTAGCATTTGTCTTCAGGTACATGCTGTCACAGCAATAGCTTTCATTAGCAGCTGTCTTCATCTACTGCAGCCCAACCACATCCTTACAAAACTACAATATATAAACCAGCTTGTGAGGCTTTAGTTCAGATACCATTTGTCTGGATGAAATGCTGGGAATGTACCATCAGGACAGAAGTGCTATAAAAAGCTCAAAAGCAAACATCCAAAAAAATATCAGCATTAGTCTCACTAGTTAGAGAAGGCACATTGTCCTGACTGAGCCTCATGGCAGCTGGCCCCAAGGACTCAGAAGATCTCTTTTTCTGCCAGCCGAGAGACTTTTCTGAGCTTCACATGTTTTCTGGGGCACACCTGGTTACCTTTCACTAGGCACAGAGACTTGTGAACAGAAATAGACATACAACCTCCCAACAGATTGGAAATTGGCCAATGTGACACCCATCTACAAGAAGGGTCATAAGGATGATCTGGGATATCACAGGCCTGTCAGCTTGACTTCAGTGCCTGGTAAGGTGATGGAGCAGCTCATCTTGCGTTGCTGGGTAAAAACCCGTCTGGATGGCTGGGCCCAGAGAGTTGTGGTGAACAGGTTAAATCCAGATGGCGGCCAGTCACGAGTGGTGTCCCCCAGGGCTCAGTTTTGGGGCCACTCCTGTTTAACATCTTTATTGATGATCTAGACGAGGGGATCGAGTGCACCCTCAGTCAGTTTGCAGATGACACCAAGTTGGGTGGGAGTGTTGATCTTGCTCGAGGGTAGGGAGGCTCTGCAGAGAGACCTGGACAGGCTGGAGCCATGGGCTGAGCCCAACTGGAGGAGTTTCCATAAGGCCAAATGCTGGGGGCTGCCCTTGGGCCACAACAACCCCCAGCAGCGCTACAGGCTTGTGAAGCACTGGCTGGAGAGCTGCCAGTCAGAGAGGGACCTGGGGGTGTTGACTGACAGCCGGCTGAACAGGAGCCAGCAGTGTGCCCAGGGGGCCAAGAAGGCCAATGGCATCCTGGCTTGTGTCAGCAATAGCGTGGCCAGCAGGGACAGGGAAGGGATCTGACCCCTGTACTCGGCACTGGGGAGGCAGCCCCTCGATTCCTGTGTTCAGTTTTGGGCCCCTCACTCCAAAAAGGACATTGAATGACTCGAGCGTGTCCAGAGAAGGGCAACGGAGCTGGTGCAGGGTCTGGAGCACAGGTCATATGGGGAGCAGCTGAGGGAACTGGGGGTGTTTAGTCTGGAGAAGAGGAGGCTGAGGGGAGACCTCATCGCCCTCTACAGCTCCCTGACAGGAGGGTGCTGAGAGCTGGGGATGAGTCTCTGTAACCAATTAACAAGCGATAGGACAAGAGGGAATGGCCTCAAGTTGCACCAGGGAAGGTTTAGGCTGGATGTTAGGAAGCATTTCTTTCCAGGAGGGGTTGTTAGGCGTTGGAATGGGCTGCATGGGGCAGTGATAGAGTCCCCATCCCTGGAGGCATTTAGGAGTTGGACTGACACAGTGCTTAGGGATATGGTGTAGTTTAGAATGATGAGTGTTGGGTTAATATTTGGACTAGATGATCTTCAAGGTCTTTTTTGTGAACCTATGAGGCCCCAAGTCAGAAGACATAGTCTGGCAGGACTCTGGGAGACAGCTCACCCTTACAGAGTTTTCTGTCATCAGACAGCACAACAGTACTGAATATTAACTTCCTTTATAGGCATGGCACATAATATTCTGCATGTCTTACCAGCCATGTATTTTTTTCCCCTTCAACCTAATGCTTGTATTTGCCCACTAAACAGAAAACTTTGTGACCTGTCCTAGTCACAAAGCATTTCAGAAGGTTTTAATTAAGAGGAAATTTCATATACACACCCATGAAACAGACAGTTCTGTCTCCTGTACTGACAGAAACTGTCTAGCCAAATTCTAGAAAGTTTTGCGGGGAAAGCTGTGCTTCCTGTTTTCGTGTCACCAAGATTACATCTTTCCAAAAAGTGTGGAAAGGAGTACAATGAAAAATTTAATTTAAGATGAAGAAGTAGTACAATTCTTTAAAGACAATCTTTGCAATGGCATCGTTAACAGAACAAGCAGAGAGTCAGGATCAAAAAGAATAGGTGTCAAAGATCCTTCCCACCTGACTTTGTACATGAACTCCTGTGAAGACTCTTTCTTGGACCAAAAAGTTTTTAAAAAGGAGAAAGATTAACAAATTTGTCAAGTCCCAGTTTTTACGTCAGCCTTGTTCTTTCAGTCACAACACTATGTTTCCTCACCTCAAACCTGTATAATGCAGCACCAGTAATGAAGCTGCTTCTTGTACAAGGAAGAAATCCCAGCTGGAAAACAAAGTGTCAGTAAACATTGTCTTTAGCTTTGAAGGTAGATTATGAAGGCCATGTGATGCTGAAGATGAATTGCGCTTTGTTTTCCTGCCTGCTCTGATGGTGTTGGTTTGCTAATTTTAGTCGATAACATTTACAATGCATATCGGTAACACATCTGGAAATTTCCAGCTGCTTTTAACATCAGTCTTCAGAGGAAACGAGAAACACTGGAGTGTGTTCCCTCCTCTGTGTCTCCGCCTTCCACTGCTCTTCATAGAGTCTATAAACCCAGTTCTGTCTGTGTGGATATATGAGTAGCAGCTCAGTGGAAAAAACACTTGTGCAGCAATGCTGTGCAGTGAAACATCTCCATCAGTGCAATAACATGCAACAAAAGTCAATTCAGTACATTCCTATGTTGTGTTCTTCTCTTATCTGAGCACATCCTCTTAGTGATATTCCTGTGATGAGTGATGCTAATCAAAAAAACCTGCAAAAATCAACAGCAAGACATCAGTGCTAAAATATACATAGGCCAAGCTCCAGTTCAACATCTTCAACAGCGTATCATCTATGCAGGTAAAACTAGGTAGCAAATGCAAATTCTAGGTACAAAGTATATGCCACATCCTGCAACTTTCTCCAGTAGTTTGAAGAGATACAAGATCAGAAAGACATGTGTCTACTGTCCCATTTGTACTGGTATCAGGCACAGCCATTCTGTCAGACAGGTCCATTTGCTTATTCATCCAAAATCTTCTTTCCCAGTTTTATTGGTCTAGTTTCCAGATAGATCATCTTTACTGACACAGGGAATTGGCAGAGATATGCAGCAAATGTGAAGGGGAGACTGCAGTTAGACATACCAAAATCGGTTACATAATCACTGCTTTAAAACTGATAGTTTTAGTTAGAAAGATTGTAGGTCCTATTGTCAAAAGAAGACGGTGACCTGGAAGGCAGATATAATAGAAAAAACTAGATGTCAACAGGCAGAAAATGTGCTCATGAATTTCCATTACAGTGTACAAACAGTACAACATTCTGTGGAGAGAAGGGAAAAATACAATTATGTATTTGGCAGTAGTGACACCATTAATGGAATGCTACATGCCATTTTGTCGTCTTCACTTTGTAAAGGATATTGAAATTTGCAGAAGTTCCAAGAAAAAAAAAAAAGGCATAATTTAAGATATAAAAATATACACTACAGTGAAAAGTGTAGCAAGCTCAGTCCATTATGAAAGCAAGAATAACCAGTAACTTGATCCCCCACTGGAACACATGGGAAGATACTCAGCCTCATTACTTTGTTGAACTGACAGCCATTTTCACTGTTTTACACAGAGGTGCCCCAGTGCAGCCAGTATACCTTTCATCAGCAGACAAAGATGCCATTCATTGCTAATGTTAAAAATTTAGATTAATCCAGTATTTGCTTAATAAAAGTTGTCCATCACGCCAATGAACTGACAATGTTGCATGCACGTTGGTGTGTGCATTTACATGCCTGGTGAATGAAGGCAGTTCTGGAGAGGGCTTTGATGCCGCAATCGCTGAAGGTGCTACAAGAAGGAGAAAGCCCAAAGAAACAGAGAGAAGATGAGACATTAGCAATCTGTGCACTGATTCATTGCAAACAGTGATATTAAAATCCATGAACATGAATTACAAGCAACATAATTGTGTTAAAACATGGCTATATTATTAACAGAGTGCCAGCAAGCCCTGACCAAGGTTGAGATTTTGCTGTGCTAGGCACTGTACAAGTGCATAGGAAGAATGAACTTCCCTTAGCATCTGATGAAAACTGATGGATTATTTTCTGACAGTTAATGAAGTATCTGTCACCACAGAGTCTGGCTTCATACTCCAAGGCAAAACCCTTCATGTGTGCACTGTCCTACTTCAGTCACATTTTTACCAGTCCTGTTGGTTTTGCTGTTTATTTTTCATCTCCTCTGTCCTGCTCTTAGACCACAACACTAGGCACCACTCACCAGGAGATGGCATCATTAGAAGTTAGTAGACTCTCAACTTTGCAGTCAGATCCAAGTGTGAGACAGAATATAGCACTAATGAATAACTTCCTGAACCTCACACTACTGATAAAACCTAACATACTCAAAGCAAACCATAGGAAGTATTTGAATGCAAGGTGTCAGTTTTTTAAATGTAATTTTCAAAAGATGAAGTTGCTATTGTCTGCTGTTTTGACTACAAACCATGTATTTCCCTGTATATACTAAGGCTGAGCATATTGTCAGCACTTAGCAAAGGCTGTTCTTACATTTACTGTAGAATCAATGAGAGACAGCTTTTCCTAGGCAATTAAGCAAAAGAAAATCTTACGCTGGTAAAAGGAGCATACAATTATATAAAGGTTATCGCAGAACTAAAGTTATGGACAATAATACATCATTTTTTCAGGTTGTTTCCATATCACAGTTCCATTCATCTTAAATCAAATTTGCAGTGAGTGAATAAGCATGATCCAACCTACTGCAGGGATGAGAAATGATTCTTGTATCACTGTGCGAAGACTTACAGAAAGTGAAATAATTACCTTTAATCTTACTGTTCTAACAAAGAGACCAAGGAACCCACTTGCTGCATTAAGTGTGTCAGAAAGACAAATTATACCAGCCCTGTGTGCATGGATTCTGAGGTGCTGAATACTAATTTTAGAGGAGTTTTATCAGATAGCCAGATGAAAAGAAGTAACAGGGACTTGTTACTTTTCAAGAGCATATGCTTTGCCTGGCTGCTTGCAATTAAACTTTGACAGCATGCCATGATACACGTATGAAATAGGCTTGAAAATATTTGTTTTAAAAAAATCACTATTTTGTATAAATATTCAGATCTTGGAACATTTTGTAGAGTGAGGGTAAAAAATAGACTATTGTATTTTGATAATATCATTTGGGGACACCATAAATAAGTACATGATGATAGGTTAATTAAAGCACTTCACAGAACTCAGCCTTATATATTGATGCTAAAGAGGAAAATGTGTCGGTGGTTAAAATAATATTCCCAAGAGATAAATTAGTTATCTGCTGCTTTTTCCTTAACACTCATGCACTGACCTTGCTATTCTGCATATGTGATTATCTTAGCTACAATAAAAATATATCTTTAATAATTCAAAATATCTTGAAACAGGTACTGTGGTATATGCTGCCTGCCTGTCTCTTTTGCTGTATTGTTCTGCTCCTGAACACTGATGAGAACTGCTGCCAGGCAAACTAAAGGGTCGCTTTAAACTTAGAAATATGGGTAAACAGCTCTGCCTGTGATAATGTTCTCAAGAATTAATAGTAAAAAGAGACAGGTATTTTAGTTATGCCAGTGTACCCCAAATCACAGAAACATTAAGGTCAGGAAAAATTGTATGATGCTCTGGGCAGTGAACTGCCTTCTTTTAATGACTCGAGGAAAAGGTCTATGCTGGATGCCTATTTTGCAACTTCTTACAAAATCATTACAGGTACAGCTAGGCTAACACCACACCTGTGTTGCCATTAAACAAATAACAGTAAAAAAACCCCACAGGTATCTCTTCTATCAATAGTCTTCCTTCTATTGATATAAGACTGTCTCACTACCTATTCGTTCCCTGTCAAAATCTACCTGCAAACCCATATACATTCTGCAAGTGCTACCTCTTCATTTACAAATAGCATAGTCAACTCTTCCTCATTTTCAAAATATAAACTTGTTTTCTGCCCAAAATGCTTCTAGGTGTCACATGGAGCAGACAAACTCTCATGGATATGTGGAGGACCATCTCCCACAGACCCCACCCTCAACTACAGCTTCAGTTTAAACATGAAAGATCTGAGATCTGATTTCTACCCTTTCTGTAAAGAAAAGGTACCAAGAAGAGCCAAAAGAGCTGAGTTTCAGGAACAGCCTGAAGATAAGGTAGGCAAAGATCAGCTCTGATAGCCAGGTGATCAAACAAGAAATTTGAGTAACTTTTCTTTTAAGGGCAGGCCTAAGGAGCAGTCTAGGAAAGAAGAAATGCAGGAGCAATAACATACTTCAAAGCATAGTAAATGCTACTCCCTGCCCTTAATCTCACCAACAGAAACATAACAGAACACGAAGGGATTTTTCAGCTGTGGATGATTATTGCAACAGATGATTTTATAGATAGTGGGTAGGATTTCAGTTTGGTTGAAGGGTCTATATTTCTCCCTAGACTGGCTTACAGCACATTTCTTTGGTGCCCTTTTTATTCTCTACCACCATTTGTGATTCAGGAAGGAATAACAACTTAGAATCTATGACTAGTAAAGTTTTTTTAACCATTTTTGCAGTTACCTTGTTAAAAAAATAACCCCATATTTCTCCAGCATAACTGGTTGTACAGTGACCACAAGCCTGGAAATCCATTCCAGAAGATGGGTGTGGAAGGGAGAGGCCAGTTTCCCTATAGTACATGATGATCTAACTGCCGGAGCATCCCTTACTGATGGTTAATGGGGTTCAAGAACACTGAGATATGTACAAAATACATGGGAATATAGCATGGGGACAGATATGAAATCTATGGTATAGGGCATCTATGACTTGAAGGAGTCATTACCATGAGTGTTATATTTGCACATTTTATATAACTGAATGTGTTTTGCCTTGGTCCACAGTCACCTAGTGCAGCTAGTTAGAGGAACAGCCTCACAAGCTGTTAGTAGATAACTAACACCAGCTAATGGGGAAACCATGTCAGAAAAGGAGGAAGTGGTCACATAAGAGTAGTCACTTTCCAGGAATATAATAGGAGCTCACCAGTGTGAAGATAATTCCCCAAAAGGCTCAATGTCCTAAAAAATAAATTGTCAACTCCATTAAAGTCTTCAAAAAATCAGCTTAGACATAGTGACAGGATGACTGGAAGACACCTGCAAAGGATGGACATCAACAAGATCTATTTTTGTGATGAGGATCACATATGTCTGTCAACTGCCTACACAAGATCATGAATATGAAGTCAAATGGGGGAGTTACAAGGGATTCAAGCTGCATTCTCAGCGCTGGCAGCCTTCTTGCCAGGATCAGAGGAGCCATTGGTACTGATTTCATGGGGCTTACATTATATTGAAGGAGGTTACTATTTCAGGCTGATTTCTTTTATAGGGCCATTGTGTTACATAGTTACCTTAACAGTGGCATCTAAGAGGGAGTTTTTGCACTCTCTGCATCAAGGGTCTCCTTTGTCCATATGGCTTTTCATTTTCAGAGGTGCTAAGCGCTCATGACTCATCAAAGTCTGTTCTGGCTGCCAATTGCAAGGCCCCAAGAATATCTACATGATTTGTGGCAGTTTGAAAAAAGAATAGATGATCAGACCAAGATGACAGGAGGACAACCCAATTAAGGACTTCTCAGAGATTTCCACAGTTCCAGGTCTTCACCCTACTAGTCTGAAGCACTCAAGTTAATGCACTTCCACTAGGAACTTTCACGATCATCACCTCCCTGACAAGAAAGTCAGAAACTGATTTATCCCTGAGATCTTCTTGAAAGTCAAAATGTATAACATTAATTGTATTCAAAACCAGAAGGCAACCAACAGATAATACAGTCCATTAGGGTCAGGTTGTCTTGTAATATTACAGTACGTAGCTTTCCAGAATAGATTATTGATATGATATATATGTATATATATGTACAACATAATGGCCAGACTCTTTGAGCAGTTAGTCTCTAGAGAGGACCAGAGAGAGGAGGGAAAAAAAAAAAAAAGACTTGCTTTGAACATGAACCAGAGCAGGAGACATATTTTCTGAGTGGTGAAGCCCAGTGGGTACTGTGTTGTACTGATCAGAAGTGACAATGACGTGAACACTGACAAGAATAGACTTTCCTTCAAGGCAATTTTTGAACACAAGTGGAAAGTGAAAAGTATATTGCCTCCTACTACTTATAAACCTTCTCTCAGATGTAAATACTCTTTCTGTGCTTGGAAGTTTACAATTTTGGTGGTTCATTTAATTAAATTATTAATTCTTCTGCAAACCCAACAGAAGGTTGTCCTTATCCTCTGTTGTCAGATGGAATCATAGAATTATAGAATACTTTGTTCCAGTATTTCACTACCCTCATTGTAAAAAATTTCTTCCTTATATCTAGTCCGAATCTACCCTGTTTTAGTTTAAAGCCATTACCCCTTGTTCTATAGCAATAGGCCCTACTAAAAAGTCTGCCCCCATCTTTCTTGTAAATCCCCTTTAAGTATTGAAAGGATGCAGTAAAGTCTCTTCGGAGCCTTCTCTTCTTCAGGCTGAACAACCCCAACTGTCTCAGCCTTTCCTCACAGGAGAGGTGTTCCATCACTTTGATCATTTTTGTGTGGATCTGCTCCAACAGGTGCATGTCTTTCCTGTGCTGAGGACTCCAGAGCTGGTTGCAGTACTCCAGGTGGGGTCTCATGACAGTGGAGCAGAGGGGCAGAATCACCTCCCTCGACCTGCTGGCCACACTTGATGCAGCCTAGGATATGGTTGGCTTTCTGGGCTGCAAGTACACACTGCTGGCTTATGTCCCGTTTTTCATCCACCCATATCCCCAAATCCTCCACAGGGCTTCTCTCAAGCCCTGCATCCCCTAGCCTGTACTGATCCCAGGGGTTGCCCAGACCCAGATGCAGGACCTCGAGGGACATCACTCATCACTGATCTCCATCCAGACATTGAGCCCTTGACCAGGACTTTTTGGATGTGACATTACAGTCAATTCCTTATCCAATAAACAGTCCATCCATCAAACCCATATCTCTCCAATTTAGAGAAGGATCTTATGGGGGACTGTGTCAAAAGCCTTATAGGAGGCCAGATAGATGACATCCATAGCTCTTGCCTTGTCCACTGATGTAGTCGCTCCATCATAGGAGTTCACTAGGTTGGTCAGGAAAGACTTGCCCTTGGTGAAGCCATGCTGGCTGTCTCAAATCCTCCCTGTCCTCCATGTGCTTTAGCATAGCTTCTAGGAAAATCTGTTCCATGATCTTCCTAGGCAAGAGATTGATTCTGACAGGCCAGTAGTTCTCAGGGTCTTCCTTTCTACCCTATTTAAAAATGAGTTCAATGTTTCCTTTTTATGGTCACCAGGGACTTCACCTGCCATGTCTTTTCAAATACCATGAAGAGTGGCTTGGCAACTACATCAACCAGTTCCCTCAGGACTGTGGGATGCATCTTGTCAGGTCCCATAGGTTCGTGTATGTTCAGGTTCCCCAGGCAGTCATGAATCTGAACTTCTCTTATGGTTGGATGGACTTTTCTTTCCCAGTCCCTGCCTTGAGGTCCATCCACTCAAGAGGTCTGGAAAGACAGGTTTCCAGTGAAGACTGAGCCAAAAAAAATTGAGTACCTCAGCCTTCTCCTTATATATTGTTACCAGTTTGCCAGTTGTGTCCATCAGAGATATGTAGCTAGAATAATAAATGGCAGACTGTTCTCTTCTGTCAAAGGTATTCTGCACATCTCCTGGCAGCTTTCCCCCACATCTGAACAGTGTGCTTCATCCATGAAAACTTAGTTGCCACTATGCAGACAGCAAGGTGCTCAGCTGCAGAGTAGCATCACAAGAGGGAGACAAACACAGGCCAGGAGCAGGGCATTTAGTCACCACCACCCACTAACGCATCTGTGTACACAATGGACAAGAAGGGAGACAAGATGATAGTTCAGGGAACAGAGCTCAAACATGTGCAGGGGTGTGCTTTGAGAATACCCCTACATGCTAACATGGTTGTGAATAATTTTCTGAGCCTATTCAATCTTGTATTCAATTTACTGTGAGGAGTGATTTTAAATGGCTGCTCATCTAAGATTATTTTCTGGATAATTCAACTCCAGAGCAACTTTAGCATAGGTCAATCTTATATTGAAGAATTTTGCCTTCAAGTTAAAGACATTGGACAATACATTTTGTGAAGGTTCTACTGGTGCTTGCTAGGTACTTGCTAGGCTCCTTACATGAATTTGATTGATACATTTGACACATTAAAAATTTTGTCAACAATCCATGTGTATACAACAAGCAAGGAAAGAATTTATTCTGCTTCTGTTCCGAAAAATATTCTTAGCCAATGAAACATATAATTTCCTTTTTTTTATTTCATTTGAAGCCACTGTGGTTCTCTTTCAACAACTATGAACAAAAGTTTCAACTTCTGGTACATAATATTAGGCATTTAAATCCATACTTAGAAAGTGGTATAACTCACACTTAAAACTATTTATCATCTATACTAATGTGCATTAGCTCTATGCACTAATGCAAAGGAAAGAACACAAAAAAGTTTCTATTTGCTTTCATCCCTCCTTCAAGTTTGGCAGTTTCACAGCTGACAGATCTGTATCTCCAAACTATTCACATAGCAGATCTTACAACCAAAGGAGCAAAGCTTTTGTAGTGCTCTGGATGCTGATGTCTGCTACTATGCAATGGCCTGGGCCACTCCCTGCTGTCTTGTAAATATATGATCTTAATCTATGTCACTTAAATTTTACTTAACACATACCTGGTACCTTTGTAATCTTGCTAGCAATCTTTGCTCACTGAGGATTGTTTCAGTCAGAGACTTTTATAATGGCAGCTTCTAAGAGTTAATGGTCAGTTTGGATATCAGTGTTTACAGGAAACATGTTGGTGACAACCTTTCACATCCGACACAACTTTTCATTACTGGATTGAGTGCAAGAGCTAAAATCAAATTTCTTTCTCGGAAGCACACATAAGAGGCAGGATGGGCTCTCAGATCTCACATTCATGTTCTCATAAGTTTCAGGCCAGCCAGAATAAAGTCTGGGATGTCTTTTTAGTGCTACTGATACGGTCTTAACAGGAACCAAGAAGCAGCAAAACACAGTCTGCTTCTCAGTTCAATTAATTGGCCGTAGTAACACACTGTAGAGCACCACAGAGGTGCCCTGAGATGTAATGCAACCAAATCCTTTCCCTCTGGTACAGTGGTAGACAGAAAGTGAGTACATCTAAGAACATCTATTCTCAGTACTAAGTTAAGTTTTAGCTGAGTTAAAACTGGGGTACAGCTACGCCATCCCTGAATCCCCATTTACACAGGGATTCCAACCACAGATTTATTCATGACCATTAATTTTACTTTTAAAAGCAAATAGGCATATATAGGAACCTTAGTCGTTGTCCTTCTTACCTTACCTTCTTCCCAAGTAAAATTGTCAAACTCATCCAGAGATGATCTTGTGGAAGACTTGTGCTTCCATAAGAAAACATTGCAGTAGTATTTGCCTCTATCACAGGTACAGAAGAGTCAGATGGTTAAGTTTTGGTAAATATTAAAAGAAGATAAAAAGCCATGCAATTAATATGCTGCCTTAACTCTCTACTTCCCTGTCACCAAAGTATCTGACATCATCTCATGGAAATGAATACCAATAGGAAAGTCTCTGTGGACCTTCATTAATTTCATTATTTTTCTAGCATCGTTTAAGTCTCCAGCAGCTCTATCTAGTTCATTCCATTTAACTTTATGTAACTAACTGAAGCACCTAAATTTTGGCTATATAGGAAGTATAATGCTCTCAGAAGACACAGAAGATTGTATTACCTTACTGAAATGCTGTTGTCTCTCCGTGGTTTGTATGGGGGTAGAACAGCCCCAACCATGCTCAAACAGCATGTGCACTGGAGCACACTCTGCATTGGCTGATTTAGCTGAATCTAAAACCTCTTTCCTACACTCATTAAATTGACGCCTGAGGCTATCTAGAGCAATTGAGTTCCTAACGTCAGTGCCATAAGAAGATGGAAAAACATCCAGGCCAAATTTGCAGTCAAATTCAACACAGCATCATAGAAGAGTTTCTGGACAGGTCCCATAAAAGTTCATTTGATGTGAACTGTAAGGTAGTTTCAAACACATGGAAATGGTGAGAGAGAGCAGGTGACACCAGCAGCCTTTTCCTTCCTTTGTAGCAGAATTCCCCCCTGTAGTGCAAGGAGCCAGGCTAATTACACTTCCATGGGAAAGCATCTGTGTATCTAGCAGCTCCAGCCGGTGAATTTCATCCTGATGCAATTTAAACTGCTGGAAAACTTTACATTCCTGGAAAAAAAAGAGAATAATGAAAAAGCTGCAGGCAGAGAGACTAACTAGAGAATTATCAAAAGGTACTAGTGGATCTTACATATCTAATTTTTCTGGTCTATGTCACAAATGCAATATCAGAATTGCAATAAACACTAAATGACCTCTATAAATGTTTCAGATGTCATGTAAGTGGTGTCAATAAGAAGTTTCATTCAGCTAATAAAACATGCCAGGTCTTCAATCTGCTGCTTTATTGACCATGATATTGTCCTAGAAGAGGTATTGTAAAGAAAACAATAGTATGGCATAGGCATGGATGATGTGATGTATGCACCATCCAGAATGCACTCAGAGGTAAAATCCAGTGTAGATAAAAGGTATTCTTGTGTGTAAAGCAGAATTTCAGTTCCTACTTAATCCTGATTTTTTTTCTGTCATTTAAACAAATCCCTGCTGTTTTCTCACTGCTAAGCCCAAGAAAGGAAAAATCGTTATGAAAACTTCAGTGAAATTAATTGACTCATTCAGTTGTCCAATCATGACCATTTTTCCCATATATTTTAATCAAACACTCATTGTCATATCCCACAGGCGTGGCTAGAAACTTCTAAACAGACTTGTTTTCTCCAGATGCACTTTCAGAGATGCCAATGCAGCATGGCAGGGTTCAAATCAATGCATGTGCAGCAGGGAAAGTGAAGCACTGGCCCTCCACAGAAATACATGGCATCAGTTGCAGGACAGTCCAAGGAACCTCCTGCTTGCTGCCTCACTGTGGAGTACTAGAACAATTAAAGGACCCAGTCTGATAGTTTTGAAAGGCAGATCTTAAAACTACACACTGTAAATATTTACAGAAGTATCAAAAACAATTAGTAACCAATTTACATGGGAAGATAGACACCTAAACTGATCAGGCTCTTACCTACTGTCTGAGTCATCTGCTTAATTCTGGAATCTGTGAAACTTGGAGAGCACTGTTAACACTGCTGTGACCTGTGCTGCTCTTGGACCAGTGAGAACAAGGTCCAATAGTAACACAAGTTTTTCCTCACAACTTTCTGACTGCCATTACATCAATCAAGAATGAGAAGGATGTGAATACTAGATGTATGATGAATAAGTCACCCCAACAGCAGTCAAATATCTGCTTTACAGACTTACCTGTCTGGATTTTATTTTTTCTAGCATCAAAGAGGCATGAGATGTTTACTTAACAAGTTCTTATAGATTGTGTGTAATGTCTTCTCCTTTCACCCTGTCCTCTTTAGCATTGGGTCTAAGAACACACACAAAGTTAAGGGGCTAGACTGACAAAATACAGGCAACACATACCAGGATTACTTGTGTAATAGCTGATTTCTACTTTTATTTTCTACTCTCCCACACAAGAGCAACTGCACAGAGTCAGAACACCAAGGCACAATTTGACTGCTGAAGATAAGTAACACCTCCAGCCCTCCAAAGATTTGCACTGTCAGTCATTTTACAGATTCTTCTGTGGTCCCTGCTAACAACAGTGAACAGGTTTTTAAAGAACTTTTGCAAACTACAGATGAGTGCTCTCATACAAGCATGTTATGGTAAGCACTTCTGAGATTTGCTTATGGAGTAAACAAAGGCTGAGGTGCACAAGCAGCCTAAATAATTTTCACTGCATAAAATCTTACTTGTCAGCTGCCCTGCTTTTGAGGGTGAACTATGTCTCTCCATCCACCTGCCACCTGACTTTCCTCAAACATGGGTAGTCCAGCAGAGTACCAGTTCTGTCCATTATCTCTGGGTGCTGGGTATCCATTTATCTTGCAGAGGCTACTGTGAATGCACAGATGAATTGTTCGTTGTGAATACAGTCAGTGTGTATCATGAAAGATCTATCTGATCTACTCCAGATGATCAGAGTGTGTGCAATGTCTATCATTTTGGCCATGCTTTACACAGAACATCTAATCTGCACAAATGCAAACACGTCAATGTATCTAGAACATACCACACCAGAAATGTATGTTCTGGTGTGATGAAGCCTGACCACTGAAGTGCCCTCCTGAAATGAGATGTTTGCAAATGTTTAGGGATAGTATTGCCTACAATATAACGTTAAAAAAAAAAAAACCAAAAACAAAAACAAAAAAACACACTCTTTTATTGTAAATTTTACTGGGTGTTTTTAGGGAGAAGGGGAAGTTGCTCATGCTCTGAGTCAAATAGCAAGGGAAGCAGTTGTGCTGTTCTGCAGCACCATGGTGATTAATGCCACTGCTGGTTCAAGCCTGGGCACCAATCTATCTTTATAATACTGTATTATTTTAATATTCACGCATCAGATTGTATTTGCTTGTGATTTCCAAAGCCAGACAGAGTTTGTTCTGGATTTCCAAAACCAGAGCAATCAACTTTATCTATGCCTCTTTTTTTTTCAATGCCATGCATGTACCTAGGATCAAAAGCTCTGAAATCAGATTACCTTTGTTGTTATCATACATGCAGAGGAAAGAGTTGTTTTCTGTGGTTTCACATGATGTGAGATGGGACAACACATTGAAGAAATTTAATATCTTAATGCTTTTAAGGAGTTAGACTGACCATTTTTTGGAAAGAGTTTACATTTTTCTTTACAGAGAAAAGCTGCAGCTGCTAGGTTTTGCTCACGGTTTTCTGCTGTAAAGTTGACTACAGAAAAAGTAAATAAATAAATATGAACTAATATTCATATGAATCATCAATCTAATAGCTGCTACTTTTGCTACTTGGAATCTGAAAAATTACAACAAGGGAAGGTTAAAATAATCAGCAACTGTATAAATACGGCAGTCAAACAAGGTATATTAGCAATGTAGATGGATTTAATGAAAACTGAGACCAGCACATACATCTGTCATCAACCAAACATACAAAATATTCTTCTCAGAAAATGAAATTTAATGATGTAAGTGTTCATCTGTAATAGAGTTATAACAATTCCAAATAGTAAAATTAGTGCTGCATGAATGCATTTTGTAAGCTAATGTTAACCAAACAGACAATTCCTGTGACGATTGCCTTGAAGAGAACAGATTGTGTGATAGGTCATAATGAAGCACACATCCTTAGATTAACAACTCCAAAGTACTGCATACTTCTGTAAGTCACCCTGTAATGCAAAACCGAGTGTGATTTGTCACACCATTTCAGCCTCCATTACAGCTAAGATAGTAGTGTGGAATTTTTCAGGCTTCACAGGAGGAATATTAAAATGGCTAATACTAGCATGCATTTTAAAGAAAATTCTCAGCACTTGCCAAGTCATGCTCTCTGAGGTATCTGCCAGTGTGGGAGGGATGCATGCTCTCAAGGGGGCCTGTGTTTCATGGTCATCTCAGGCAGGGGGCTGCAAAGTTCATTAAATGATCTTATCTCACTCTGGTTCTGTTCAAAATAGCCTTGATATGATGAAGGATTTATGTTACCCCCACTTCAAATAAAAAGTACTGAGGGATGCATTTCATTACTGCCCTGTGACACTGGAGAAGCCAGGGCTGCAGTGGTAATATTTCTCATTTGTTTGTGTCACACAGAGGATTTATTTGCAGGAAGAGTCCAACTCCAAAGGTAAGTAACGATTTGGGTTTTGTAGCAAGTTTTTCATAATGTCAACAAGAAATGCATTTGTTCTCTAACTTTAATTCTCACCAAAGTATATTCTAGGAAAGATGAGAGTGTGAGGAAAACTCCAGGGAAGAGTGCCCAGTTTAGCAGCATTCTAAGGAAGCTGAGTCGCATTGATACAGAAAAATATTTACAGGCAATTTCCATGCCACAACCCTGGATAAAACACCAAGAAATGTGGCTGTACATTCTCAGCTGATTGGTTAAACAGTAGCCAAGGTTACACACACACTCCTCTTGCAAAGGTTTTTTAACAGTTATCTGCTGCTGAGAGGCTTTTTAATTTAATGGTACACACCTTCACATGAATCAGGATCAGTTTCTCTTGCATGTTTTGTCAGAACTGGATGATCTAACAGAGAACATGAGCCCTGGGCAGGATTTATCTTCTTTGATCCTAGACCATCGTGTCCTCCTGTACTCAAAAATCAAACAACAAAACAAAATGTGTCCAAAATCGTTGACTAATAAATATTAATTGATGCTATATACTTGATCTTATGAATTCAGCAGTTCATAGGATCAGGCTGCAAATGTATCTGGCAGTGGGGAAAATCTAGGGATCAGAAACAATATTTCATCATGCAAGAATACTACAGCCACTTTAAATATGCCTTTAGATGTTGGAAATTAAATGTCAGTAAGAGTTGGAGAAATCTATGGAAAGCTCAGGAAAGAATTTGGACATTCTCTATTGCATGGTGCTTATGAACGCCTGTTCACTCAATGCTTGTCTCTGTGAGACTGCCATCACAGTCCTGTTTGTGTGTGCTGGTGGCAGGACATGTGGGAATGCCAGTGGGTGCCACAGAGAGCTAGGGGCAGGGAGTGGGAGAAGCTGGGGAGCAAAGGAGCACTGAAAAGATGCTCCAGGGAAAGATGAGATCAGTATGAATAGTCAGGGAGAAATGCAGCTCCAGCAAGAAGCAGAGATTTGCCAGAGAGAACAGAGCTGGGGAAATAACGAGAAAGATGTTTGAAAATGGCGGTGTGAGACAGGCAGGCTAGGCTGGAGGGCTGGCATGAGAGGTGACAAGAGCAGAAGGAGAAGATCAAGAGACACCAAGGCAGAGAAGGGAAAAGTGAAGAGATGTCTCATGGAAGCCCTTGGCTATGGGCTGAGGGAGAAGAGTCAGTGAGACCCAAAGAGTGGAAGAGAGTAGCTAAGCAGACATGGGAGCAAAACTAGGATAGTAACAATTGAACGGATAACCTGGAGGGAAGTGAAACTGTTGATTCCTCAAGGTTTTAAGAATTTTAACCCTCAGATTGAGTACAGGTGAGCCGTCTGGTACAGAAAAGCAAGGTAGAGAATCAGTTGCCTCCTGTTCTATAATTCAATCATTCAGATGTCTGGTATCCAGGAAGGGTGAAAGCAGATAAAGAGAACTGACACCCAATAGATGAACAGAAGAAAACACCTACAGTGCATGGCGTTCAAAGACATTGATGCTGCCACTGTAACAGTGTGAGATGCAAAAAACACATAGCTGCTATGAGCCTTGCCTTAATATGTTTCTTTGTCATAAAGGTATCATATGAGAAAAGGTCCAAATTTTGTAACAGTTCAAAGCATTTCAAGAATAGCCATTCTCCAGATTGGAAATACAGGATCAGACCATCAGCTTTTCACAGAAAAGCAATAATGAACTGTGGGAATTAGGAACAAAGGGAATGGTTGAACAGAGACTACTTCGTAGTGCCTGAGTGCAAACATTTTCACTTGCATGTTAAAATTGCTTAACTTGCATGTACACCTGTAACTCATGCACACAGGTAACTCATACTAGTATTGCTCAATGACATGTCAGTGTGGTTGTCATTTTCATACAAAGAAAATTCCCATTGCATGGAAAAGTCTAATCTGACTGGAGTTCATACCCACAGAATGGACCTCCTGACTGAGCATACATCCTGGTAAGAGCATATACTTCAAATTCTACCAAACTAGAAAATACTGCTGGCAGAATAAATCACTTTAATTCCCTTATTTCATTGCAAACTCCACACAATACTGTTTACATAATAAAAGCGTAGACTAGTAGCCTGTAATGCTGAAGTGCAAATGGAAAGAGAACAGTGCAGTATACATGCAAAGGCACGCATCTTTGCTTATGAGATACACTAATGAATTCTTGAAAGAAATCAACACAGTGTTAGGGACCTGTGTCCACCAGAAGATCATACCAGCCATCCCTCATCCCCAGTCTCATGCTCCAAGAGGTGCAGCTCTGTAGCTGGGCACCAGCAAGGCAGTCAGCATGAACTGTGAGAAACATCTCCCCATGTCACTCACAAGCAGCACTGAGGCTCAGGTTATTTGTGTGATAGACTGCACTCTGTGACCTACCACACAAACAGAAGGGTACAAGGGGATTAAACTGAAGTGATTTCTTCTGTCCCCAAAGAGTTTTACCCAGGACCTGGAGACTTAAGTTAGACTTGAAACTGGTAGACTTCCCCAGGCAGGATTTCAAAGCAAACACCAGTCAGCCCTTTGAGATATGAATTGGTGCCAGCTGCAGAAGCAGAAAATAAATGATGTAGCCAAGACTCAAGGAGATAGAGGGACATCTTGTCTGTGATTACTAGTCCCATTTTCTAAAATCAAAGCAGGTTTCTTATTGTTTTAAAGTCAAATGTCAACACTGGCATAGTCTACTCTCCTATACATCATGCAATTTTTTATTAATCCAGTACATATATATATAACAAGCACAGTCACCAAGCAAGGTCCATGAAAAGCTAGATGGATAAAATATTGTATTATTTCTAGGAAGATTCATAACAGCCTGAAAACTCTGACCAATTGTGTTATGCACGAAGCACAGAAGGGGAAAAAAAAAAAAAGCTTTTCTAACTTCTGTAGATGCTTTGTAAATTTTAGAAACCATTTAAAATAACAATTTGTGTTCTACTACAGGAAAAAACCCACATTTTTCTTTACATACCATTTTCTAGCTAAGAATCTTATGACTTCCAATTGTCTCCATGAAACATTGTGTTTCTTATGGTGGTAATGGTTTCTCAAAGAACCTGTGAGTTCCAACCTGAAACTATTGATTTTTTTTACTTACAAAAAAGTCAAGATGTCACATCAAATTGATCTTACATTCCTCTTTTGTTCTACCAACATAATTTATGAGTTCCAAATAACAGTGCTAGTGTCACAGTTTCCCTACCTTTGTAAGATCTCCTTTAGCAAATTCATCCTAAATAATATCAACCTGCTCTAAAATTGTTAAATCTAAAAATAAATAATCATCATATTTATCTTGTGTAGGATAAAGCCTTCCTAGAGTTTATCCAGATATTCCTTTTATTTGAGGGCTTTCTTCAGGCACAGTCACCTGTCCCAGCATGGGACACCCCACAGACCACAGATTAGTATCTGCTCCACCATAGACCTCCATGGGTGGCAGGGGGTGGCCCTGCCATCTCACCACAGGATATAGGGGAGTCTCTGCTCCAGCGCAGCTTTCCCACTTCTCTTCCTTTCTTACTTTGGTATTCCCACAGATGTTCTCCTTGCAACTTCTCCTCATAACTCCCACAATTCCTCCGAGGATCCCCTTCTTAAATACCATTATTGCAGAGACGCAGCTAATTGGCCTGGCCATGGTGCAAAGACAGGTCCAACTTGGAGACAGGGGAGCTTCAAGAAGTTTCTCACTGCTGTAACCCCCTCCCTTGCTACCAAAACACTCCCAGACACTTACTCAAACCAGGACAGATGATTACCAGAAAGACGCTCCCGTTATTGTCCTGTTGAAAGATTGTCAGTAGAGGCTTAAATAAAGCTTCATTTAATCCTAGCTGTTGCAGGGTTGTTTAAGTCAGACCTAACTGCAAGATCTATAAATGTGCTATTACAAGTGCTTATATGTTTTAGCAGTATATTTATTCCCACCTGTTGTATCGTACATAGAGATTATTTGTTCAGGCTACTTTGAAGGCTGTTTCCATTATTTCTTTTCCATTCTTCTTTTTCCCTGTTAAACAAGGTCCTTTTTGCTAACTGCTCTGAATGAGATTCCAAGGTATGAAAATAAACTATACCCTGGTGGTAACTGCCAGTGCAAAGCCACAATACAGGCTTAAGTCCTGTTACTCTCCTCTATGAGGGCAAAATAAAGAGTTTCCATCACTGATAAAATTTTTAGCACAGAAACTTTATCTTAGGGCAGGTGAAATACTGATAGACCAAGATTTGATATCCCTGGTTGCCCGCACAACTCTGAAGGTTTATAGCAACAGTTTGAAATGGATGGTAGGACAGATGTGAATTCAAACATGTATGTATGTGATACATAAAACCAAAGGAAACCAGGTGGGTTATTTTAGAAGAGTTATTGTGCAGGTCATACAATCACCATGTGAATTAAATCAAATATAAGGCTTGAAATAAAAGGTAATTTAGGGTAGGATGATTCTACAGTTCGAAGAAGCAAATGCTGATGCATTGACACACTGGTGTTTATCAAGGATGTACGAGGATCAGTAAAACAACCATGCAGAAATTCTAAGTTCAGTGGCTTTGATACATATTTGAGTATTCTCTGGTATTAGGGGGAAAGAAAATAAAGAGGAAGATTAAGTGCTGGGTAAGAGAAAATTCAAGCCTAAGGTGTTCATATGTTAACACAAAATAAAAGGTTAGAAAAGGAGAGGTTTGGACAATGCTCTTAGTGAGCAAGCACATACAAAGACAATTTCACAGATAACAGAGAAAAACACTCATTTCCACTCCCCCCCAAAAAAATCCCCACACTCAAACCTGTAATGCATAGTACTATACATACATGATAGTTTCAACAACATTCTAACATTCTTCTGAATACTGTCAGCACCAGATGTAAGGTGTATAACAATGAAGACTAATTCTGAACTTCTCTTTTATTGGGTTTAAAACATTCTCCTTGAGATTTTTTTGCTGTGGGGAGGGAAGTTAGAGAGACACATCTATAAAATACATTCAAGCCAGCACTAAGAACCAGGAGGCAAAGAGGCAAAGCATTTAAAACCAGTAACATGTATTCTGAAAGCATTTATTTCAGCTTGGTTATACCTTGTGTCAATGAGTTCCACAAATTTGCCTTATTCACGAGAGATTTTCACTGTCATATACATAGAAAAGAACATCTACACTATATTAAACAGGAATCTATAATCATTCAGAAGTTATTATGTTTTGGGATTAATTCTGATTAAGAAAATCAAGGGACATTATTTCCTGGCAGTTTATTTTGGAGCCTTGGGAATATCTGGGAATTTCTCTTGCTGGTCTTCAGAAACACTGTTATTCTCAAAGATTAACTCTTGGAGTGGAAAGTCCGTTAGTCTGACCTACATGGCTGTTGCCGTATCTTTTTCACATATTTCTAGATTACTACTGGTACACAAAAAGTTAAAACTGGTAGTAACTGCTACCTGGCAAGAGAGATTTAAGTTGGCATTGGTATGTATGTGGATATTTATAGAATACATATATTTTATGAAAACACATAGTCATACTAAGAGAACTTTTGACCTGGAATTGGTTATCCCCTAGCACAGAAGGGGTGTTCAGCTGTACTTGCAATTCATATTACAGACTGATGCCAACACTTAGATATCCAGCTATAATTTGCTCAGAATCTGAAAAAAAAAGGCTCAGTAAATTTCTTTTCAGAAGTCAGGCTCAAATACTGTGCTTCTATCATTTGTAGTCCATGAGTTGATAATTGGAGCTTTTACAGGGAACCACTGGGGAATCACAGGGAAATCCCAGCAAGAAAGGAACCTCTTCAAAAGGGCTGCTTTTGTTCTCTGCTCATAGATTCTTTATAATGTGTCTCACAGTTTTTCACAAAACAGACAAATCTCAAAATGGAATTATGTAAAGATTACGAGTTCCTAATTTTGCTTTTCTTCAGATGCCTGGCAGCAGAATGGCAGCAGTTTCTTCAAGCTTTTCCAGGCTAACTTTGAGGGGCTTATTTACTAGCTCTCTATGGCTCTGATTAAAATAAATTACAAATAATTGCCATGAATTCAAACAACACATGAGAGAGCCCTAAATACTTGTTAAAAAGAAATAATATTTTCTGGAAAACATTATAATGGTATGTTCATGCAAAACCACACAGCAATTTGGAAGGCATCATTGATATATTTATTTGATATTTAATGAAGTTTTGAGAGTAATTATATGATTTTCTGGTTCTAATGTGAGATAGAGGACCTTGACTCTTAGCCCATGAAGAGTCATCCTGAGGCAGATATTCTTTTCTTAGGATAAGAGTAACTCAGAAATTTATTTTTAGGATTACATTAAATGAAGGTGGAAGTGCAGAATGGGCAGAGATATAAATTTATAAATATGAATTTGCTCTGTTTTGAAAATTGCAGAAGCAGGAGAAACGCTTAATAAACAATGTGGCTTTTGCAATTCAACATCCTATAAAATTATGTACTTACTGTTATATACATAAATTTTCTCCATTCCCAAATAAAACTAAGGTGTCATAATGATTAACAGCAAATCACCAGAGCTCCTTTTCTTCATTGTTTTAACATTAATCTACAATGGCCACTTTATCGTTTTATAGAATGAAAACAGTGAGGAAAAATCCCCCAAGGTCTGGCAATTTTTACATTTCCTTCCCATTTTTTAGTACAGTGAAAGTTATCTTAATCAGTAAGCTAGAGAATACAACAAAACTGTCCCACACTGTGAGCTTAAAGGTCACAGGCTGGTGGAGATGAGAGATATTTGAGATGAACAAGTAAGAATTCAAATCACTGCAGACAGCATAGCCTCAAGTGTCATAGCTAGGAATGAAAAGCTTAAATAAATAGTGAGTTATGCCCACTGTTATCCAGCTCCTAAAAAAAGAAAAAAAAAGACTGTGACCCTAACACTGTGAAAATGTAAAACAACAGTGTGCTTTAACCATGAAAACAGAGGAGGAACCAATAACTTGTCATATGGTTGTTTCAAATTTCTCCTTTAGAGAAAATGAATAGCCAATACATACGTCATGAAGTGCGGGGATGCGAAACTAGTGACCTGAGGAAATTCTGGGAAAAGACTATTGAACAACAAACTCGGTATCTGCAAATTGAAAAAGAACGTCAGCGAAGAAGTGCTCTGACAAAGTGGGTAGTGTGCCTCTAGGAAAGTTATTTGAGTTTACATTGTAATGCTGTTTTAAAGAAAAGTGGTACCTATATTTAAGTCATGCAATGAAAACTGAAAGTATTTTTCTTAGATTTTTTGAAAATAATAAAGCTTCCCAAACTGGCATGCTAATGCTAACATGTCTAAGATGTGGCTTCACAGGATAAGAGAATAATTGACTCTAGTTCCATAAATGGGTCCAAAGTGTGGAACATTCTGAATTATCAGATAATATCTACCAGTGCAGACTTGTCTTGAACATCATGGCTTACAGACGTGTGCCTCGCCCACCTTCTTTCTCTGTGACCTTGTTTTCACAATAATATAGTTTTAATTAATTAAGATGGATTAATCTGAATAATGCAAATCCGGAATAAAGCAGATAGTCCAAGTGTACTAACTAAGGCAACCATCATCCATAGCCATATTCACCTTAATCAGCCACAACGACCAGTTTGTGGCAAGAGCAGTACAGTTTTACTTCACATGAAGTCTTCATAAGTTGAAGGCACATGCAAAGAAGCTTATTTTGCCTTGAGATCATTCAATTAGAGCATTTTTTCAAAATCTCCCTCATACTTCTCTTTGGATTGATGCTTGAAAAGATAACAGCAAGGATGACCTTGCATAAATAACTCTGGATGAAGGAAGACTGGAATTAGTCTAGCATACTTTATCCATTTGTAACTAATCTAATTTTAATGTCTCAACTCTTCAGCTGTGAAATTCCTATCTTCTCTATTTGAGGCAGTCTTTCTGTGGTACCTAGATAATACCAAAAAAAAAAAAAAAAAAAAAAAAAAAAAAAAAAAAAAGAAAAGAGAGAGATAAAAAAACCCAACAAAGTGTCACTTAAAGATGTCTGCTATGAGTCTAACAGAAGTTTCAACATGCACGGTGATTCCAAGCCAAACAGTGCTTAGGGACCTCTATGCAGCACTTTCTTTAAAGTGTTTCTGAGGAGGTGGGGGACTGGGGAAATGCTGGGTGATGATACCCAGCAGGTGGCAGCAGGCAAACTCTAGCGGAGATGACAAGTCACTGACACACAGAGGCACTTAAGAGAGGGCACACTGGAGATGAAGATGAACCACAAAGCTCAGGTGAGCTCTCATCGGGATCTAAGAGTTAGTCCTAAAATCCCATCTAGCAAAGCACTCTAAAAGGGCAGCACAGTTTTCATGGCCACTGGGAGAAAGCACCAAAGGATAGCACAGGTGGGAAACATTAAGAGTATAAATGTGTTCCCTGTAAAAATAACGGGACAAGCTGATCCATGTTTCTGTCCTTAGGCTCAGAAATGAATGGATGGAGAGGCTGGAAAAACGGATAAAGATGTTGAGGACCCAACCTGAAGACCCATCTAGCTGAAGATCCCACACTCATTACATGTTTGGAGCAAAAAGAAAATTGCTTTGTAGGAAGGCATGATGGTGTGATGCAAAAGCTTAAGTCAGTTTTACTTTGTGGCTTAAATGGGCTATAATTAATTAGCTGTCATTGTTAGAAGTTTCATATGTCTGTTGCTGCTTTTAACATTATGCATTCAACCCCTCATTCGATATACAGATTGAAGTACTCTGAAGTCTTCAAGACTAATAAATCATGGTTCACTGAGTTACAGAAGCCTGGAAAAAGAGATTAGCTACACAGTTAGTGCTCAGCAAAAGCATTTCCTCAACATTTTAGGCTTCTGTATATGATTGTAAGCTAATGAAGTTATTTTCTTTCAAAATTATTTAATGAATAGTTGAGATTATATTTTTTAACACAGCAGACCCCAACTCAGAATATGGAAGAGGGGACATACACAAACAATGCCACCACATCCCAGATCACTACTGTGGCCAAATTTGGTGAGAGTTACAGATCCTAGCTGCCATATTAAAATTCTGTGAAGCTATTTATATCACAGAATCACAGAATCAGATAGGTTGAAAAGGACCTTGAAGATCATCTAGTCTAACCATTAACCTAGCACTGACAGTTCCCAGCTACAGCATATCCCTAAGCAATAAGTAAACCCGACTCTTAAACACCTCCAGGGATGGGGACTCTACCACGTCCCTGCGCAGCCCATTCCAACACCTAACAACCCTTTCTGTAAAGAAATGCTTCCTAAGATCTAGTCTAAACATTCCCTGGTGCAATTTGAGGCCACTCCCTCTTGTCCTATTGCTTATTACTTGGTTACAGAGACTCATCCCCAGCTCTCAGCACCCTCCTGTCAAGGAGCTGTAGAGGACAATGAGGTCTCCCCTCAGCCTCCTCTTCTCCAGACTAAACAGCCCCAGTTCCCTCAGCTGCTCCCCGTATGACCTGTGCTCCAGACCCTGCACCAGCTTCGTTGCCCTTCTCTGGACACACTCGAGTCATTCAATGTCCTTTTTGTAGTGAGGGGCCCAAAACTGAACACAGGAATCGAGGGGCTGCCTCCCCAGTGCCGAGTACAGGGGTCAGATCCCTTCCCTGTCCCTGCTGGCCACGCTATTGCTGACACAAGCCAGGATGCCATTGGCCTTCTTGGCCCCCTGGGCACACTGCTGGCTCCTGTTCAGCCGGCTGTCAGTCAACACCCCCAGGTCCCTCTCTGACTGGCAGCTCTCCAGCCAGTGCTTCACAAGCCTGTAGCGCTGCTGGGGGTTGTTGTGGCCCAAGGGCAGCCCCCGGCATTTGGCCTTATAGAAACTCCTCCAGTTGGCCTCAGCCCATGGCTCCAGCCTGTCCAGGTCTCTCTGCAGAGCCTCCCTACCCTCGAGCACATCAACACTCCCACCCAACTGGGTGTCATCTGCAAACTGACTGAGGGTGCACTTGATCCCCTCGTCTAGGTCATCAATAAAGATGTCAAACAGGAGTGACCACAAAACCCAGCCCTGGGGGACACCTCTCGTGACCAGCCGCCAACTGGATTTAACTCCGTTCACCCCAACTCTCTGGGCCTGGCCATTCAGACAGTTTTTTACCCAGCAATGTGTGTGCCCATCCAAGCCACGAGCAGCCAGTTTTGTCAGGAGAATGCTGTGGGAAACAGTGTCAAAAGCCTTGACAAAGTCAAGGTAGACAACATCCACAGCCTTTCCCTCATCCAATAAGCAGGTCACCCTGTCGTAGAAGGAGATCAGGTTTGTCAGGCAGGACCTGCCTTTCATAAACCCATGCTGACTGGGCCTGAGCATCTGGTTGTCCCGCATGTGTTGTGTGATGGTACTCGGGATGAGCTGCTCCATCCATGAGCTTCCCGGGCATCGAAGTCAAGCTGACAGGCCTGTGATATCCCAGATTATCCTTCCGACCCTTCTTATATATGAGCGTCACATTGGCCAATTTCCAATCTGTCGGGACCTCCCCGGTCAGCCAGGACTGCTGGTAAATGATGGAAAGCAGCTTAGTGAGCACCCAGCCAGCTCCTTCAGCACCCTCGGGTGTATCCCATCCGGTCCCATAGACTTGTGTGTGTTGGTGTGATGTAGCAGGTCACTGACTGTCTCCTCCTGGATTGTGGGGGGGTCGTTCTCCCAGTCTCTGTCTTCTGGCTGAGGAGCTGGATTCCCTCAGTACAACTAGTCTTGTTATTAAAGACTGAGGTAAAGAAGGCATTAAGCACCTCAGCTGCCTTCTCATCAGTTGTTGACATGTTTCCTTCTTTGTCTAGCAGGGGATGAAGGCTCTCCCTGGTCTTTGTTTTGCTACTGACATATTTATAGAAACATTTCTTCTTGTTCTTGATTGCTGAAGCCAAATTAATTTCTAGCTGGGCTTCAGACCTCCTGATTTCCACCCTGCATAGCCTCACAGCATCTTTGTAATCACTGAGAGTTGCTAGCCCCTTTTTTCCAAAGGCCATAAACTCTCCTTTTCTCCCTGAGTTGCAGCCAAAGCTCCCTGTTAAGCCAGAGTGGTCTTTTCTGGTCCCAGCTTCTCTTACAGCACCTGCTCCTGACTGCCTGCTCCTGAGCCATTAACACTTCCTCCTTAAAGAGTGCCCAGCCTTCCTGGGCCCCTATACACTTCAGGACCATCTCCCAAGGGATCCTGCCAAGCAGGTGCCCAAACAGGGCAAAGTCATCCCTTTGGAAGTCCAGGATGTCAGTTCTGCTGCCCCCTCTCCTGGCGTCTCTAAGAATATAGGAGACTATTATATCATGACCGCTGTGCCCTAGTTGTCCTCCAACCACCACATCATCCACCAGCCCTTCTCTCTTCACAAAGAGGAGATCCAGCAGGGCACCTTCTCTGGTCGGTTCACTCACCAGCTGCGTCAGGAAGTTATCTCCCACATAGTCCAGGAATCTCCGGGGCTGGTCCCTCTCTGCTGTGTTGTATTTCCAGCAGATGTCTGGGAAGTTAAAAGTCTCCCATAAGAACAAGGGCAAGTGATTGTGAGATTTCTCCTAAGTGTCTGTAGAATATTTCATCCACCTCTCTGTCCTGGGAGGGTGGCCTATAGTAGACTCCTACAACGTCTGCTCTGTTGGCCTTCCTCCTGATTCTAACACAAAGACACTCCACCCTGTCTTCACTACACTTGTGCTCAAAGCAATCGTAACAGCCCCTAACATACAGCACCACTCACCCCCTCTCCTTCCTTGTCTATCCCTTCTACAGAGCTTGTATGCATTGACTGGTGCACTCCAGTCATGGGAGACATCCCACCATGTTTCTGTTATAGCCACTACATCATCATTTTCCTGTTGCATCATGGCTTCAAGCTCCTCCTGTTTGTTACCCATGCTGTGTGCAGTGGTATACATGCACTTCAGATGGGCTGATGTTCTACCCCCTTCCCCCTTCAGATCTAGTTTAAAGCTCCATCAGTGAGCCCAGCTAACTCCTGCCCCAAGACCCTTTTCCCCCTCTGGGACAGGTGCATCCCATCTGATGTCAAAAGGTCTGGTGCCCTGTATACCAACTCATGATTGAAAAAAAATCAAGCCCTGACAGTAACACCAGGCTTGGAGTCACAAGTTCATCTGCTGAATTCTCTGGTACTATTCTTCATCCATCCCCATAACTGAAGGAATGTAGAACACAATCTGTGCCTCCAACCTCTTAATCAGTTTCCCTAAGGCCCTGAAATCTCTCTTCATTGATTTAGGCCTTCTCCTGGTAATGTCATCACTACCTACTGGAAAAACCAAGAGAGGGTAGTAGTCCTTGGGTCTCACTAGAGCAGGGAGTTTTGCTGTGAGATCCTTGACCTGTACCCCAGGGATGCACGGACTTCCCTATGAAGTGGGTCTGGTCTGTATATTGGGCCTTCAACACCCCTCAGAATGGAGTCACCCACTACAATGACTTCTGGGGTTCTTTTCAGAACTGGTTATATATCCTGATAAATAGGTTCTGTGATATACCACCAAGAGTTTCTTAATTAGTTAACCCACATTAGATAACTTGAGACACTATATTAGCAAAGACAAAGAAACTTGGAGTCTTGAGTTTGCTTCTGGTATCCAACCTGGCTTGTCTAGAGCTGTACTGATTATCTCAGTTTCACAGAGCAGCTTGATGCATTTTCACAGCTGTCTCATCATGAGTGATGAACACACCTTTTCCTCTAGCACTTTTTCCCTCTAAGACCTTGTATGTATTCCTTAGCAACCAGTACCTTCAGAAGCATGACAGGTTTCCTCTCCCACATTTGCCATTAGTAAAAAATGTTTCTAGGTCCCTTCCTAATGCTTCGTTAGGCATTTCTTCCAACAGTATCAAAGCATTTCAATCAGCTGGTGTAATAAAATTGTTTCCTTTTTAGGGTGACTGCTTTGTTGCCACCAGAATGCTTGGAGTAATGTACTGCAAAATAGGTTGTTTTGAGCATTGTAAAAATCTTTTCCCTCGGTTGCTTAACCTTTTAATCCCTTTTTAGAAGACAATTTCACTACTTCTGTGGTAATTCGTATTGTTATCAGAGTAAAGATTTGAATTGCCAGTGGCATGAAAAGAGAACAGCAGAAGGGTTTGGGTTTTCAAAATATTTAGAACATCTGTTCTTTTTAAAGCAAACCAAAAATTTTAAATGCTATGTTTTCTCTTTTTTATCCATCAGCTTTTAAATAAATTTTTGTGTGTCCCAAGGTCAAACCAAATCTATTATGGGAATTTAAACATGTAAATAATGTTTGGGAAGCCTGAGAAATCCATGAAAGCATGGAAAGAAGATGACCTTGGAACATATACTCAGAAATCAAGACATCAGTGGGTATGCCACCAATGTTGAGAGCAGCGTTTGCCTGCCAGCTGAAAAAAAAGGTGCTAAACTCATGTTCTTTGAGCCTTTCTTAAGTAACTTTAAAAGTAACATCAACTGAGAGTATGCAGAATAACAGTATAATTACAGTATAGCTGTGCTTTCATAACAATCACCAGGCAGACAATTAACCCACTTTAATATTGGGTTTTAGTAAAAATTCAATTTCTTTGAAAATGCCAGTTCACACACTTCAATTCTTCCATTATCTGCCTGTGCCTTGTGCTTACTAAAGCTTTACCTGAACTCCATCATGAAACAGCACTGGCTGAAATTTTGGCTGAAATCAGAGCTTTAACTGATCTAAGGGAAACACTTTGCATACCCATATTCACAAGGTGCAAAACAGAGGGAGTAGAGTTGGCATATTTTAAAAATGAAAGATGTACCCATGGAATGAGCTTTTCTTTGCATTTCACATAGCTGAAATCCTTCTCTTCTCATGAAGTAAATCAGAATGAGGAAAATCCATGGAGAGCCAGGAAAAGATGTTCCAGGAATCGAATCTCCATCTGAGTCTCTCATTGAACATCCCGTATGCTTATGTCACTTAAGAATGTTTTGGAATAGGTCCCTATCAAGCTAAACACTCAAAAATCAATGCTTTAAAATTATAAAAATGAACTTTTTTTTTTTTTTTTCATCTATTCCAGCCCAAAACCAAGAGGAGTTCTGAAAATATATTTCCAGGATTAAGCCACTTTTCTTCTGAGCTTTGAATTTTCACCTTTAGTGTCTAGATGAATGATTTCAGGCTCAGTTCCAGAGCATTCGATTCAGGACTTTGGGCCATGTAATCTTTATTTATCTAAGTGGTAGCAACATGTTTTGATACAAATGCCACCACTTTTGCAGGGGTAATCTGTCTACAAGTTTTGTAAATTACCACCAAAAAAAGAACATATATCCAGAGGAAAAAAAAATAATTAGAGTCAATCAGCAAAATAAAGAAGTGGGATAGTATTAAAATTCAAACTTAAATGTCAAGAAATATCTTAAACAGTTTCCAAGATGAAAATGGTTCTGGCAATTTGAAAACAAAAAATATAAATCTTTAATTCACCTTGAAAGTTATAAGAGAAATTATGAGGAGGAAAAAAAAAAAAAAGAAGAAAAAAAGTAAACTGCAATTTCTGTGAGACTCAGAAATGAGCCATAATGTTATAAAAAGGAGTACAGAAACCTGGTTGTGGGACTGGAAAAGTCATCAGCTAAAAACTGATAAAATCAACTGAAGTTTATAAAATCATTGTGGTTAGAGAGGATGTTTAGATGCTCTTCAGACTTTTTCACCAATATGCAGTTTCGGAGTGCAGTATTCAGTTAAGCAGGTTAAACTTATGTTTATAAAATAGCTCACTGAAGAAACAATTTCTCTTGATTCTTTTCTATCTGTATTTTCACATTGCTTTTTAGTGTAACAGTAAGAGATTTTGAGTTATGCTGATCTAAGCTTATTAGCTTTGTAATTAAAATGTTGTGGAAACTTATTTTATCATCCCGTTGCTTCATCCTGACACTGAGTGGCAAGAAAATACATGTTGCTTTTTGAAAAAGCTTGTAACTGTGACAAAAATCAAATGTAGTAAAGTTTTATCATATGTTGAAGCAAACACTAAACAATCTGGACCCAGGTCTTTAAAAATAGTATTTATGGGAAGTACTCTGCGTGTTAACACAAGAGTGACAGATACTCCATTTTAGCCATATTAATGATCCTTCTAGCATACGGATAAGAACTGAGAGCTGTGAAGAATGATTTCATCACTAATTTAACAGACTTAGCAGTTTAGCCCAAATGGAGAGCCTAAATAGAGCTCTTTGTTTCATAGTCCTTCCTAACCAATGTCCTTCTCTAACCAACGAGCTTTTCTCTGGAGCTCTCTAATTAAGGAGCAAATAATCACAATTCAGCCACTGCAGGCATATTTTGAATATAACAACTGATGCAAGTCAGGCAAAAGGCAGGATATATTTCTGGTAATGCGGTAGAGACAAACCAGAGAGATGGTTCAGCTATGCCCAGCTGAAGCTTCCCCGCCCTGCCACAGCAGTTTCTGCAGTGAAGCCTGTCCTGCAGCCCAGTGCAGGATCACCCAGCAGACTGTCTCTAGTGTGCCACCCAAAGGTCATATGTTCCCTATTGCACAACCAGTTGATGCCCGTGCAACTATGCCTCTTCAGTCTTCTGACCACATTCACTGAAGAGGAGACTGATCCATTGGCCACTTCTGAGGTGCCTGAAGTTGTCAGCACTGAAATAAACTCACCACATACCAAGTTCACCTACAATATTCTGTGTTTAGTGTAGCATTAAGTACAGATTATTTCGCCCACAGATTACCTCCAAGATTTTGATCCCATGATACACAAGCAATGTGAGAGGTAATCCCAGCCACACAGACCTCACTGCATAAACAGGACAGAAACAGAGGAAAGATAGGCCAGAGACAGAGTTTCAGGGAAGAGCCATAGTAACTGGGCTGGGAACGAGGTCAGGGTCCATTCATTCCACATGGATAATGCAATCCATGTACACAGTAGCCAGTGCTCCAGCTGGAACTGAAATCCATCTATAGTTTCTTCTAATAAACAGGTCTGAAAAATTAAAACATCCTGAAGCAATCCATGAAAGGTGCCATAGCTGTGGTAAAATACACCACATATTGTGGGAATCAGTACTCATGTAACTAGATTCTCACCATAAAATTTGAGGAAAATGAAGAGTCAGATGCTACAGGGATGCCAGGTTCATGAAGTGAGCTAGGAGATCACTTAGGTCTGAAGAAGCAGAATAGTTTATGGGGAGGAAAGGAAGTAAAAGAAGATAAGAAGAGATGATGTCCTACACTGAAAAGGTTCTGAAGAGATTCAGGTGAAGGCCTAACATTGATTACAGGTTTTATTGTTTTGAATTTATGTTCTCATCTCTCCATGTTACACATGGAGCCTCTCCCAGACATCACTGCTGTTGTTAGCTCAGCCACATGCACATTAAGCACACATGATCTTCAGCAACTGTTCAGTGGAAGTTATAGAAGAGATAGATCTGGACACTAAATCATGGTGTTGTGTGAGCCTTTCTATAATCAGATAAGACATTTTTCCATGCTAAAAGCTGCAGCCAACTTCTTCTCACATAAAGAGGACTCAGTCTGGATCAAACTGACTTACGTCCTACAAGTAGGACTGGTAACAGAGTCCTAAAGTTTCAAGGCTGATGAGGAATGCTCATGTCAAAGTATGTCAAAATATAGATAGCTTTTTGAAAGGCCTCTAAATTTTCAGGTCTGAATTTATCCCTCTTAGGATGAGAATCCCATTCTGAGAGTGGCCTTCAGAGTCAGGGGCAATCCCCAGTATCAGTACAGACTGGGGGATGAATGGATGGAAAGCAGCCCTGTGGAGAAGGGTCTGAGGATACTGGAAATTGGGAAACTGGACATGAGTCAGCAATGTGCGCTTGCAGTCCGTAAAGCCAGCTGTATCTCGGGTTTCATAAAAAGAAGCATGGCCAGCAGTTTGATGGAGGTGGTTCTCACTCCTCCTCTATTACACTCTCATGACATCCCACCTGGAGTACTGCATCCAGATCTGGGGTCCCCAGTACAAGAAAGACATAGACTTGTTGTAGTGGGTCCAGAGGAGGGCCACAGAAATGGTCAGTGGGCTGTAACACTTCTGTGGATAGAGGCTGAGAGAGTTGGGGTTGTTCAGCCTGGAGAAGTGAAGGCTCTGAGGACACCTTATTGCAGCCTTTCAATATATAAAGGTAGCTTACAAGAAAGATGGAGAGATTTTTTACAAAAGTCAGTATGACAGGACAAGGACTAACTAGTTTTAAAGTGAAAGAGGATAGATTTAGATTGGACATGAGGACAAAATATTTTACGATGAGGGTAGTGAGACACTGGAACAGGTTGCTTAGAGTGGTGCTAGATGACCCATCACTGGAAGTGTTCAAGGTCAAGATGGATGGGGCTTTGAGCAACATGATCTAGGGAAAGATTTCCCTGCCCATGGCAAGGGAAGGTTGGACTAGGTGATCTTAAAAGTCCATTCCAACTTAAACCATTCTGTAATTCTATGATTCTGTGATTTTCTAATTCTATAATTAGAACAAGGACAGCACAGTGCCTGCAGTAAGAAGGGAACATCAAACCAGAGTGCCTAAAGACATGTTCTGTCTGAG
The DNA here is from genome assembly GCF_003259725.1 of Athene cunicularia. Classification (NCBI taxonomy): domain Eukaryota; kingdom Metazoa; phylum Chordata; class Aves; order Strigiformes; family Strigidae; genus Athene; species Athene cunicularia. Next base: position 11,774,941 of record NW_020799143.1, read on the forward strand.
AGCCTCCAGAGAAGACAGCTGTGATGCACCTAGCTCACAGCTTTTTAGGTTGAAGCCTTAACATTTGTAGGGCACTTTTCTGTTGGCAACCTGCTGTCTGTAGCTTCTGGTAGCTGTTTGGAGACTTAGCCTGGTACAGGGAGAGTTTATAAAGTGCTGTTACAGAATACCCTACCTTTTAAATTACTCTCCTACCAACACAATGTACTTTTTGCTAATGAGTAAATATGATATCCTCAACCTATCCTACACTTTTACAATTCATCTTGCTTTTATGATACATATTACTAATGCGAGCACTCCCTGAGCATTCCTCACAAACGAAAAACTCTCTCAGCTCTTTATCCTCCTCTGCAACCATTTTCTTATTAGTGAGCACAGTGTGCAAGACCATAGTTGCAGCTGCTTTAAAAAAACACTGAACCTTTCCCAGAGGCTTGTTTTTATTCCCATCTCACTCCTTGCACATATTCCTTTTTATAATCTCACCACTCTTCAGTCCCAGAGGATTCAGTGCAGTAGCCCTGGTGTCAGAGGTCACTGGCAAAGTTTAGTCTGAGATTTGAGTGCTTTGTATTTGTGACCCTTTGCCCCCTTTCTGCATTGGGAAGGAGAAAGAACAAATCCACCAAGCAGTCTAATATCCACATCCCAACATTCACTGTAGAAAATAGAGCTGGTTTTGAATTGTAAAACTTGTAGATCATTTTCAGGCACTAACTCTGACCACTTTAAAATGCACATACTATCTCTAAAACCAAGGAGCAGTCACCAAGCATTTAAATAGTTTTTCTTCTCCTTACCCCAGTATGAGAGTTCAATACCAAATTCTATCCCAGAACAAATTTTTATGGACAAGTAATAAAGTCCTTTGAAACTAGGGGATTACAATAGAAATGCTGAAATAGCCTGACCCATGTACAGGAAAGAACAGTGCAATATAATTAATTAATACAATCTGTAATCTTCATGGTGCTCTAAATCAAAAGGAGAATGAGAGTCTTTGCATAATGCTGAAGAATCTACGTGGACTTTGATGTTGCTCTAATCCTACACTACCTAATAGTTCATTTAATGTCCAAGCAATGTGAACGGGACTTCATGTGACATTTAAGATTATTATAATTAGAAAGGTTAGAGCAAAAACCAACTGGGGAAAAAAAAAAAAGTTCTCTGTTTGACTTGATTTAGGGAGATTAAATGTTGTCAAAGTGTCTAAGCAGTGTTTCATGATTTAGGTCATGTTTTGAAGTGAAGGTATGTGAAATTATCAGGTAGTCTATTGAAAAAGAAAAGCAAACAGAAGCTCATATAATCCTTGTATTGTTTGCAGGTTATTAATAGGCAATGTTACACTGAAGGCCAAATGATAGGATAGCCTTTTTATCCACAGAGAGCAGCTTTAAAGCTGAGGATCAGCTGTACCAAAAGCAAGAGCAGTGGGACTCTGTGGGTTGCTGAATGGTCCCATGACCAGTATCAGCTGCCACCCCAAAAGGAGCTTTCCAAATTGTTCCTCAGTGGTTACTGGAGATACACATGCATAGATTTGTGCACTGAAAACTTACGAAAAACTCTAGGCACCCTTATTCAGCCCTCATCAAATAACATCACAGCCCAAAAGCAGTCATATTAGCAAGAATTAGTGAGTCAGAAATGCAAATGGTTTTTTTACAGCCGTTGGGGACCTACTGACCTGTGTAAATACAGAGACCCTTTAGCCCAGCTGATATGCAGTGTAAAGAGGTGCAGCTGAGCTCAAGAGGAGAGTTCTGCAGCACAGTCCACGTCCTCAATACACAAGAGAGCCTGCTTGCTCCATGCCCATCTCTCAGCCCCCACTTATTTCGTGTGTTGCAGGCTTCTCAAGGAGACCTTTGCTCTGATCTTTAAGGTTTTGCTACACTGAATGGAACACTCAGAGGGCCAGGAGACCTGTTTTTTTCCTGAAAATTCCTCAGCACAAGCTCACAGGGTGATCCATGATCTGCAATTTAACAAATATGTGAGCAGGCAAACATTAGGAGCTCACAACCCTACTCCTAGTCATGAGCTGTGCCCTTGCCTCTAACCTCCCCACCTCCCTCCTTGTGCTCACAGAGCTGCTGGGGAGGTTGTGCAATGAAACAACTCTGAGAACCCATCCAGCCGAAATAAACAGATATAGACATCTTTTTGCTTGGGTGGTTTTCATCTAGATCAGCTCCCTGATCTTGTTCTGTCCCTGCTCACGTACTTGTACAGGAGATAGAAGGGTGCCAGCATTATGGCTGATGAAGAGCAGAGCTGTGCAGCACACCACTTATCCTGGCTATTTAAGACACAGTCCATGCTGCCCATGTCCACGTTATTTAACAAACTACCTCCCCAGTCTGTTTGAATGCAAAAGCATCTCATTAAAAATTGCTCTAAATAGTTTTTAAAAAAAAATACAAGGCACCAAGCAGTAATATATACCTAAAATTTAGACATTTTAATTAATAAAGCATTTAAAGATGAGACTTTTAACCTCATTCTTTCACTGCTATGGAAAATAAGGCAGGAAACCATTGTTTTTCAAGACACACAACAGGCCAGTGCTGGAACTTGGTTAATCCCAGCTCTGTGCACCAGTTCCTGTCTGCCAGGAAACACTTTCAAACACAATCAAAATGCACCCAAACTGGCCAAAATATTGCAGACTTTTAGTATGTGTGGTTTTGACTCATTCATAAATTACATGTCCCAGATACACTCCACTCATTGTTTTCCAGAAAACAATATCTCTATCATAATCACACAAATAGTAAACCTGTCCTGTACAAGTTCTTCAGTTCTCTTTAAAGTTGTGTTTCATTCCCATGCTTAGATGGGGGAGAAACATCCTTTTTCCATCACTGTTTTGCAGCCAAACCCCTCCAGAATTTTTGGCCAAAGCAACTAAGAAAAATCCAGCATATATACAACATGGAGTTTAACAATTCTTTATGTAAAGGGATCCAGGCTGAATTTTCTTAAGACTGTCCATGGAACTGCTTGCGCAGAATCTCTTAGTTTTGGGCATCTTCTGTACAGAGCACTTATTCATCCAACACATGATCACATTAAAATGGGTTATTCAAGAAAAGTGGCCATCTCAGGTCAGAGACTATTATATTCAACCAGATAATCCTTCTTTACATATAAGTTAAAACCACCACAAATTACTTTTATGATTATGGTGACCTTGATCTCTTATTTTATAATTTCTTTCAGTTCAAGAGCAATATTATTTCAAGAAATGGGAAATATAGCTCCTCATCTTCACAGTACGAATGACCTGAAAGAGACTTTGCTTTACCTGAACAAAGTAGCTTTTAGGAATAAAAGATTGCCTCCTAGTGTAATACTGATGTAATGTTTCTCTGCTTTCATACCCCAGAAAGAATGTGATATCATATAGCTGAGCTGGAAGAATGATTTAGCTGCCAGTGCTAATAGTTTTTCTTTCAGAACACCAAATGTTAAAAATCATCTTGGACCAGTTTCTTATTTAATTTGATCTTTTTCTTCCAAAACTCAGGAGACTCAGCATGCTGAATCAAGAAGACCAAGGTTAAGACATGTGACACCAAACCACAGCAGCTATATAGCTCTAAAGGACCTATTTCCAAAACCCCTGTCATTTTAGCTTAAATGTCCCCCCACATGGCCGCAGCTCTGCTACTGAATTGCCCAGAGCTGCCACAGCCTTGAACCATTAGGCACTTCACTTATTCCTCACTCAAGCCTGACAATAGGCAAGGCAGCAAACAAGGCCTCTGACAGGCCAGTGAGATTAGTGTTTTTCTCACATGTGCCAGGAAGAACATCTCTCCTGGAGAACATTGCACAGAATACCAGGTTGTACAGAAGGGATACAGAACAAATGGACAGATAATATCCTTTCCTTTCATTAGCTGAGGTACTCTCCCTAGCCACTGGGGCATGCTCCCAGTAAAGAGAAGATAGAGATTTTCCTCAGCCTGAGCAAATTCCTGACTGCATCTCTGGAAAAATCTCAACTGTTTTATGGTACTTGAACTCATACAAAATCTCTGCATCAGTATAATACATATACTAGGAAGCTGATGGAAGAGGACCTCCAGGATCTCCCACAGATCTCACAGCTTCATTCTGAAATGGGGCATCGCTTACAGGCAAGAAGCTGCCCTACCCATCTTTCCTTCAGAGAACAGCCCTGCTGATGGTGATACAACAAAAGCGCAAACAGAGGGTCAAGTTGTTCAAGAGGTCCAGGCTGAGATCACAAAGTATTAGTATTAACAATTCCTGACTATAGTGTTTCAAAGGCCATTTTCCTCAATTTCATTTTATCCCCTCTTCATAAAAGCTGCCAGCTCACCTCTAACAGCTAATTGTCATTAATAGGTAAACAGGAACTTTTAAGCAAATAATGAATGTGCTACTACCAATGATAGTTTAGTAATAAGGATGGTGACACCATATAATATTCTGACATAATCTGTCTCCTTAGAAGACACTAATCTCCATTAATAGCGATGTTAAACATGACTCAGAATTCACTCTAGGACTCAATTAGTAAAGCACACCACAAATAAATGAGCAGAAACTTCCTAATATTACAACCCAAGTTACACCTCTTCCAGCTGTCAGTCTCTGAGAGAGGACCTGCTACACTTTCCATCCACTTTTTGATGTACATTGAAGAGAAAATGGCTAAACTGAATGTGACCTGGATTAGTGCAAGAACAAGACAGAGAAGAGTAACTGTGGTTCATTCATGCATTTCAGTCATTGAGCCTGTTACACCATTCCTGTGGAAGGCAATGAATGTTGCACTCTCTGTGAGTCTCTGCACAGTGTTCTACCAAGTTGACTCCAAGGCATTTTCCCAGTTCAGTTTTAGCAGATCACTACTCTGATCTCCTCTCCAAATTACAGTGTCTCTCTGTTCTGATCTTTATCAGGGGTCACCAACATACTCCCGTTTTCCAGCAGGTCTTTGAACTATGACCTTCGAAATCTGGGAGGAAAATCAGGCACCAGTAACTTAGATGAACTCCTTACCAAAATCAAGCTCATCCTGACTCTGTCTTTTGGTTGTTATCAGGGTCCTCTCTCCTTTATGCTTCTGAATGTTTCTACCATGCATCATTGGGACAGCATCATTGATTGATTACAAATCTGTTTGATACCAAGACAGTGTCACTATTGTCATATCTCCATGTCAATATTACATTAATCTACTTTCCCTCTTGTAGAAAGAACAGAATGGTTAAACATATCAGCATCCACCACAACTTATCTTACCATACATAGGCTTCCTGGTAAATCCCTTGCCTCTTTGCAGTTCTACCTTTGCTCATATGAACTGATTTGTACTACGGGCAGATGTCCCAGGATGGGAAAGCTGTCTCTTGCCATTTTTTCTCCTCATGATTGTAGCATATCTATGAGAAACTATAAAAATTATATGAGAGGTAAAACACATTCCTCTGATTATCTTCTTGGCATTCATTATGTTTCCAGTGCCACTTCTGAACAGCTTCTCTGGCAACAAAGACCCAGTTCTGAATGATGTGAGTTTGACAGTCCTTAATAAGAAACAGATGGCACATGTATTTGCAGTGATGCAGGTGGCTGGATTTGGGTCTGCTGTTTCATAAGGATGCAGATGCTACTCTGACTCAACTAATAGAAGAAGAGGAAGAGCATGGGGATAAGTTTAATGTTTACTTTGGCAAACTATATATCTGGACCAATCTGACTTGGGAAGTGCTGCTTCAGGATATTGTCATCTAGAACTTATTTACAGGAAAAGGTAATGATGCAGAGCCTGAAGACCTGCAGAAATAGAACTTCTAGGTCACCAAGACCAAATGGAAACTTAGCTCAGCATAGAGTTGTGGCAGCAGAACACTACTCATGAAATCTCTCCTTAAATGAAACAGGGCCAAAACAACTCTTTACCCATGATTTGAAGTTGTACAAACTGGCTGCAGCTTCATTATAGAGAGTTTAGCCCCTTGTCATGTCCTCTGATGGCCTTAAGAGATAATAATTATTGTAAGGTGGGGATAGGAGGGATTGAACTCCTGATTTCTCTGTTAATGTGAAGTCTGGTTTGCAGCCAGTTAGAGGGAAGTTTTCTTCACTTGGCAGAGGTGGTGTCTTTCCATGCACTGGGTAAAACATGAAAGTAGTGTGGGAATATCTGGAGATACAAAGTCTTTGGGGACAATGTTGGAAAATTTTAAGGTGGAAAGAGATGAATCTGCACACACCTTGTCCAGCCACTGAAAAATCCTGAAGACAGATATGACTGGCATGGAACAGGATCACGTGCCCTCAATATGGGTAAGAGAAGAAAAAAAAAAAAGGTGACTGCATGACCAGTCTCAAAGGAAATGTTTTTTCTTGCACAATTGTGGAAATATAGATCATTATCTGTAATTTTGGCATTAATAAGCAGAATTCCTTGATTATTGTTCCAAGTGGAAAATCTCTGTAACAGTATTGACTAGAGAAATGTTTTTCATGGGATCTTAGCTGCTGTAAAGGTTCTGTGCATGAGTGATATTTGGAGCCATGGTACTTCTATTTTTAAATTTTATTTTAAGGTCTTTCTCTACATCTGCTTATTGTTTAAACATAATGTCAAGAAATACATTTTATTGTCAGACCCACTAATACCCATTTTCTGAACACATGCAGGCAGGGACGCAGTGCATGAGCTGAGTCACTAGAATGAGCAAGAGAAGAAGCAGGAAGCAAAGACAGTAAGTATAAGCAAGGTGAAGTGGATATACTAGGGATATAGGTATAAACCTTCAAGTCCATGATGGAGATACTATGCTCATCATTGAGGTTTAAACAGTGAGTATTCAGACAAGTGTTCTGCCCTCTGTCTCTTACAGCAGTGTATAATTAATCCCTGAAATAGGTGAAAATCTCAGTTGTAATAGTTCTACTGTAACGTTGCACAAAGTACTTGGAGAAAAAATGTCCCTCTGTAACATTTTCACACTAGCTGTTAGCAAGCTCCTTTCCACATTGTTTTCACTCAGATTAGGTAGAAGATCTTTATGTGTGGCCAGAGAGTCACATCCTACAGCCTTGAAGAGATGTATTTACACATTTCCCTCCGTCAGCCTCACGCATGCAGGTGAAGAAGGCGGTGGCTTATAATAGATATGTGGATACTTCTCTGCCTTGTCTTGGGCTGTCTATAAATTTGTGACACAAGACACAGTTTAGGATGACAAAGGCTATGCACAAAGGTACCATGAGGAGTCACTGCAGATGTGGAGTTGCAGTGTGTGGGGATGTCTGGACCTTCTATGAATCCTTCAATTGCATCTTTCAATAAATAAACTATTTTAGGAAATATTCTTGGCCTGAAGAGGACTAGTACAATTTCAGGATGAAGTTAACACTGTATCTTGGCTTTTAGCCCTGTGTCACAGCACTGTGCTCATTCAGATTACCAATACAAACATCTGTGGGGTCAGAGAGTAACACAGATCACATAATTAAACAGTCTTAAAGCAACTCAAAAGAGTTCTTATATCTACACTGTCAAATACCAAGCGATTTATTTCAGAAACAGCACTCGTGAGCCAAAGGCATTCAAAAAGAGAAACTCATTGACATTTCTGTGATAAAACATGACTGCGTAGGAAAAAACCTAAACTGATCTACTCTTCTCCACTCTCATCTCTTCTTCTACAGAGGCATGACTGAGACCTAAAGCTATTGACCTTTTGACATCTTTAACTCATTAACAAGATGTTAACTCTTACTTTATTTGTGTCAGTACCGTGCATGACCTCTCCTTAAAATAGGCAGCTCTTGAAAAACAAGGCATTATATTCTCATTTTGAACTTGACTGAGAAATTAATTTTTCTAAACACCAGTTAGTAAATTTTAACTTCTATTTGTTTGATTGAAGAATGCCAGTAACAGATTAAGACACATCTACTGTCACAGTGTGTTATACCATAATGTAACACATGGGGTTTACTTGCATTTAAAACAGACTTAATCCAAGTGGAATAAATATTAGCATCTATGCTCAATTTTATAAAGTGAGACTTTGCGCAGATTCAATACACCAATTCTTTTTCATTGGATGACTCGTTTGTTCTCACCACAGAGAAAATCCTGTTTGTCCTAAGAATCACAGTGTCTAAGCAGCAGCAGCAACAGACATTTGCCATATGTGTTGAACCTGAAAAATGTGAGATTCCTAAGTATTGATTCGCAGAAAAAAGACTCTACAATTCAAATAAAGCTATACAGCAGGTATATTTACTCCAGCACCGGGGTGCAAAGGGATTTCTGCACAAAGCTTGCACACCCACCACACATTTTACCAGAGACTTACAGAGTGTGGATATCCATATTCACTGGGTTACCTAACACAAACACACATATGCATGAGTAAGGCTGGGTTAGTTCGAAAGGCTGATGTCAGCAGTTTATGTTCTCTTTGCACCTGCGCATTGACTACTGGGGGCGGCCTCGGGGGTCTTTGGGAGGAAGGCTCATTGTCTTTCTCACCTTGTACTTTTCCCCGAGCATGCACAGATTCTCTTGGCCAATTTCTTGAATAACAAGAATGTTTCTCAGCTGGTTTATTCATTTTATTTTATCTAAGAGAACCCATAGAACTTCTACTGTCTGTATATGGCTATCTTTACTCATTACCAAGACTCCAACTAGTTAGAGCACACACCTGTTCCCCAAGGACAAAACCATAATATTTTGCTAAACATTATAGTTCATGGTAGATTTTCACAGTGAACTGCTTTGTTTTGATGAACACAGTAGTCCTTGGTAAAATTCCACGGAACAGTCTGGGCAAGCAGGATTCTTAGCAGTATTAAAAAAATACTGTAAGTAATACTATAAGTTGCCATAAGTAATTAAACCCACTGAAAGGACATTTTTCTGATTCCCCTAAAAGTTTTAACAACAGGAAGAATCATAAGGATGTATTTTAAATATTAGCTTAATTTACATATACAATTTTGCCTTGTCAGTTTTAACCTTAACATCTGAATTTTTGTTTTGCTTTGTTTTCTTTCACTTATCTTCACCATGGACTTATCTTGCACAAAGAACCTACATTTAGAAAACTCCAGCCTCTTAAAATTTATTCTCTTGCTCTTTAACCCTGACTGCCTCAAGCATTGCAGAAGCCTTTATTTCCTTCAAAAAATATATGTAGAAATGGCTATGTAATGGTGTCATTGGGCTGCACAAAATGTGCAGGTGAGTCTGTAAATTATCTCTAGTAGTAGAATATGGAAGTAGAATATGGAACTGATATTTAACAACAGTGACCCAGGGTAAAATTTCCATGACTTTATGGAGAAGATGATTGTTTTCAGACAGCTGCATTTTCCTTGTATTATATGTGTATCAAAAAAGGTAAAAAGCATAGTCTTAGTAACTGTTCTGAAAATTATTTTAACCATTAGATATTAGAGTTAATATAGGCTAAAAATACTCTTCTGTGGCAAGGGAATACTTTCATCTGTGTTTTATAAATGGGGAATTGAACCACAGAGGTATGAAGCAACAGGAAAGTAAGGGAATGTTAGCACTTTCTGGATTATGTCTTTGGAAGAGGTGTGGTTTACCATCTTTACTCACCTTACTCATGCTAAATTATGGTTAGAATGAAGCTAAGGGGTTTCAGTCACTACTAGGCTATAGGAATACTGGATTTGACCATGCCCGTGCCTTAAAAACTTACCAACAGGAGAGAAACTGCAAAAGTCATGTAAAAAGTAAGAAGTTAAGGAAATCTGTAATTTATATTGATAGAACTGAAAAAAATACCTAGTGAATTTAATATAATGTTCTAGTGTTCTTGATATTTAATCTGTGCTTCTGAGAAATCACACCGGTTTCAGTCAGCCAAAGGGCAACATGATGCTAAGACCCAACAATGACAAACTCGAACAGTCTTTGTGTTAACTGCCTCGCTATTTCGACACCCTCCACCCTGGCACACACACATACACTCCCACCTCTAGAGCCATTAGGTTTTAAAAAGCTGCTAAGATTTACAGCACCTATCCAAAAGCACTGCCTTTCAATTTTGCCTTGCAGAAAAAAATAAAAAAGAACTCAAAGGAGAGAGCAGGAAATGGTTATTTTTATTTAACAAGAAAGCATCAAAACCAAGTTTATCTCTAAGGTTTGATGCTCCTTTTTTTTAGTGGTTAATATTTCAAAACAATCTTCAATAAGCTGATTTTACATGAAGATTTCTAAGAAAATGTTCGGTAATAATAAATTCCCTACTAAAAGCCTTAGCATAAAGAAAACTTTAGTAGAGAAAATAAATAGGCTTTGACTCAAATAGTGTATGAAGGACTTTAAACTTCCTTGTAATGGCTGGTAACTAAGCAAGCTCATTTCGCACTTACTATTCCTGTGGTAATCCTAGACTCCTCAGGGCTCACTACAGCAACTGCATATCTATCCTAATTTTTAATTAAATATAATTTTTTAATAGATTCTGCAAGAATCAAAAAGGAAATGTTAGGTCTTAAAATTGTTCATCTATCATGTGTACTGCCAGAGTTTTTGAGAGACGAAATGGTAAAACAGCAATTCACACAAGACAAATGTGATAGAGTGCACTGAATCACTTCCAGTGGGATTATTCAAGGCATGTAAAAGTTTAAACCATACTTAAGACTGCCACAAATCCTGTCATTTGCCTTGGAAGGAGTGGAACTCTTCACCTAAATGACCTAGATGTGCTGTAATCACTGGGGAGCTTTCAATGACAAGGTGTTCCAATATCAACTACTAATTATTATTTACAAACATTGACCTAAATCAGAGTTGCTAGAAATGACCAATGCTTCAATTTGCAAGTCTTATTCTCCATAAATTGTCCCAGGATACTGAGGATGGTAATTGTTTCGAAGTCGTTTGTATGTGTGTATGTGGAGTTCTGTTAGGAGGAGATAGCATCAGTTTTGGAGAGCAAATTGTTAGAGAAGCTATGAATTGCTTTGGGAGATTAGTCCAATAGAGCAAAGCTACTCCTTGCTCATTATGCCTCTTAAGTAGGTGCTCTCTCCCATTTGAACGCCAAGGGCAAAACCAAACAAGCGACCAGACTGTTACACTGGGTCCATCTCTGATTAAATTTCCAGAGTCCAGCAAATAAATCTGGAAAGTATTTCCTGCACGTAAAGACCACGTGCCTTCTTCCTGGTATGTCATTCTACTGCTAATCTAAATTTCTCATACCACACAGTCACATGACAGTCCTGGTCTTCATTTAGTAGAAATTCAGTGACTGGTCTGTTTGTGAATGCACAGCAATCTTTGGGAATGTGAAACCAGAAAGTAAAAACACTCCGAAGAATCAGAAACTAAACCAAGCGAAACCAAAAGACTCAGGCCTAACTGGGCTGTTTAAAGAAAGTTTTGTCACAATGTCAACCAGTTATTTCAAAAAGGCAGAGATTTGACTTTACTACAAATGATATATGACAGACATATCCTTTGAGACATGCAAATGTCCAGGTGGGTAATAGGTTCCATAGCGAATCTTTCCACGCAAAGTTGCACCAGTTTGACATTTCTTTGGTCAAAGCAAGGCAAATTCTGGCACATAATGTCTTTTTGGTTTAGATTAGGTCACAACAGATTTAGTTTCAAAATTTCTTTTCTCACCTCATAGGACAGCAGTATTGAGACCCTAATATTGTCAAAATAAAATGAACCAATTTTCAAAATAGAACATGTAACATAAAAAAACATACTCTAAACCAAAAAGCCATATAGAAAATACAAATTATTAAAATAGAGTCAAGTTTAAAATATTATATTTCTGATAAATTCCTGATTTATTCTAGGGATTATAGTATGTTGAACATATAGTTCTATAAATATGTAATTTACTAGACCTGAGTCATGGCAATGATATTACATTTTAAGATAAAAGAAAAAGACAAAAACGAAAAAGAGGCTTTCACATACCATAGTCAATTTTCCTTTAGCTCTTTTGCCCCCAGAGAGCACTTCAGAGCAAATCCTGTGATAAATCCACCGCCCAATGCCTTTGCAAATTGCTGGGTTAATGAAGAGAGGTCAAGTAGGGAAATGGGAGGCAATAGCAGAAAGGTGTTGATCGTCTGTAAATTACTTGCTGCAGGGAGTACACTATTAAAGTTCAGAAAGTGAAGTACACTAGTTTTTTCCTGGATGATAAGCAGAAGATTGTCTTTAATTTCTATATTTCACCAAAATTTCACTGTGAAATTAATTATTTTTTGTGTATCTAGCAGTGTAAAATCATAACAGAGGAATTCCATGTGCAAAGATAGGCGTGAAATACAAGCAGAGCAGAGAGAAAAAAATATAAAGTTTTAAAGTAAGAATATATATTTTTTAAAAATAATAAAAGCACAGTCATTAAAATGTTTGTTAACTGCTTAACAGGAAAAAAAAAATCTATCAATTTTGTTCAATAAATTCTTGTATTTTGTACTTTTCACACTTCCTTTTCTAGTAATTACTTAAGACTTGAGGGGGGATTGCTTCTCCCATACTTGTGTTGTACCTAGACAATGTTTTACTTCTCTTCCTACTGTATGTTCCAAAATCATATAGTTATGTTTCACTAACTTCATGCTATAATTTATTAAGCTTTTTGTGAATTCATTATTCACATATCTTTGTGTTGCAGATTTCTTTGTGTAAGAACCATTACAAGTGCTCCAGTTTGAAACCAGTAAGGCATAACCTTCATTTCTTGGGATTTTTCTAATGAGAGGTGATTCTAAGAAGCAAAGAAAATACTAAATGTTCCCTCATCCTCTTGTTAATAACTAGCACTAAAATAACTGTCTTATAGTCTCAGCTTTCAGACATCTTTATGCATGAATGGGGTTAGTCTTGTGAGTGACATTGCCCTCAAGTTTGTAGTGATGCCTGCTAGCTGATGCCTGTGAGCAGTTGATGCCAATTGCTGTAAAGGGCCTCAGACAAGAATGCACCCAAGACAATTTTTGCAGCTGTGATGGACACATCCCATGGAGGGCAGAGAAACCAGCAGACACCAGTGGAAGCCCCTCGGGGACCCTTCCCCAAATTTTAGTATGCTTGTGCAATGTAATAGATTCTCTGGAAATAGGTGTGTACTTCTCAGAAATTACATGAATATGAATTTCTTTTATTGTACATAGTAAGTGTGTCCTTGTCTTTCAGAATGCACGTTAAGTGGAATGATCCCCCATGCATCCAGCACTGCAAAAAAGTATGCCTTGCCTACTAAAACTTCAAACTAAGTCTTAGAGGGTGCTTTAGAGATTGAATTTATTATAACAGTAGGTTTAAGATTTTCTACAATGTTACTCTCTTTGGCTTCTTCAGTAAGCCAGGCTTTGTTGTGTGATGAAGGATGAAGGACATCCACATGGAGTTTCAGAGTGAGCAGGATCCAGTTATAGGGTCCATCTGTTGCCTGTTTGGGACCCACAGTATGTGCCCTGATCAAAAACAAAATTAACATTTCAAACATTTCTGTGGGTTTTATTTTACTATTCCACCACCTCCTGAACCCATGTGATAGCATTGTATTGAAATGTGAGCAGAAAGAGAAATAGATAACTTAAGATAAAACACACATCAGCTTCTCTATAATTTTCTAAAATTTCAGCTTTGGCACTCATTACTTTCACAAGAAATAATTTTATGCTGTCAATTTTTGTAAGTAGCATTGATATAGTATACTTCATATTTACTAAATTTCATGGTTAATGAGTATGCTAGTAGCTATAGTTACTGTACACCTGGAGATAATCATAAGATTAGTCAGGTGAGACATTGAAATTTATAAAGAATAGGCTTTGTTCTCCGTACCTTAGAAAATAATTAGGATGTCCTAGACCATAAAGACAATGTATAAAATTGTGTTGAGAATGAGTTATTTGACAACCTGACAAAGTGATTAATCAATCAGTTGACTTGGCAACAAAATTAACTTTTGAGTGTCCTGAAAGTGAACTGCCTTCATTATAATACTAAAAAACACACCCACAGGTCAAAAAGACCCCTGCCCAGGTTAAGACCTTTTCCCTGAGCATGACTAGTTTTAGAAGCATTAGGTAAGCCATATTACAGTTGTATGTTCATTACTAACCAATCAGTATCTAACAGGTGTGTTATGGAAAAGTACTAACTTCTGATTTTTGTGTACAAAAGGAACATGAAAACCTGATGTTGGTGTGCTTTATTTGTGGAAAAGTCCACCCAGTATCCAGGCCTGAATAAATGTCAAGATTGGTTTACTGCACACCGGGCATGAATCTGCTTTTCAGGTAACGGTGTTATATGTTAATTCTGTGTTTTAGCTTTTCCCAAGAATGCACTGCCCTTTTTAAATTTATATGTTTAAAGGGTACAAAGGTGAAAACTCTAACAATTCCCCAAACCAGGAAAATCACAGTACATCTTTAAACACTTTTAAGGAAATTAATAACCTCAGTTCCAAGAGGAAAAGAAGAAACTCTTCTAATGTCTTGCCTTTCACTGGGTTAACACATGGCAGATTTTTCAATGCATGAGTATATAATTGATTTTCATGTCCACTGTGAAGGTGTTTTTAGAGTGGGGAAAGGTCATGAAGGTCACATAATAGTCTGTTTTCCAGAGGATAATTTTTGTTTCCATCTTTTAAATGCACAATCAAATGCATGAAAGGTCTTGGTACATACTGATAGCTATACTAAAAACAAACAGACAAACAATAGCCCTACATGCTAATGAAAAACATGTCGACTGCGTGCAAAGGACATTTACACCACAGCGTGGTTTCATCAGAAAATAGCAGGGAATCCTTGAACCTGTGAAGCCCAGTTAAGTATGCAGGCAGCCATGGGCAACACAGTTAGCAAGTCCTTTCCTGAACACAAATGCACTCTTCTGCGCTCCTGAAGACATCACAAATGCCTGTTAAAATATCCTTCGAAATACCTGAAATATGTTGGTTATCATTTTTGTTAATTGGTGCAAGAAGCAAGAAAGGGCTGATGATTTTCTTTTTTTTAAAAAAAAGAAGCATATGTACAGGCAAGTTCAGAAGCCTGTGCCAAATCCTCACCCCTTCAGAGGTGATACCACAACTACAGGCTGTATGGCCAATTAAACACTGGATGGTACATGATCAGAAAAACATTTTTTTATGCTCTCAATTTTGTGTGGGTAGTTCCAAGCTCAAGAAGCCACCATGTAAAGAATAACACTCTTTCATACACAGGGCCCAGAAGGCCAATGTCAGACCTCCAAGTCAGTGTCTTGGGACAATCATCAGCATCACTGATTATCACCACCTGTGAATTTTTTCCCTCACTTGGAGAAGAGAATTTCTAAAATTCTAAATTTTTAGTTCTACATTTCTAGATCAAAAAAGAAAACAGCAGCAATAGAGATGCCTCCCCAGGCCTGCTCTCAGTGCTGTTAACAAAGATGGAGCACTTTATTTGCCATGGGAATATGAAGGGATCCATGATGAAAGCTATTGCCCTGATTCAGAGGTAGCTATTTCCTCCAGCTCCCAAAAGTATAACTGGTACTTGTATGCTTGATATGTTACCAGCTTCAACTGCAGCTATATCCAGTGCCCGCTCACTAGATCTATATGATATGTGTCTCTCTGATATCTGAAAGCATCTTCCAAAACATCTCTGCAAATACACACAGGTAGAGTTCTTTTCTTTTGCCACCTTCCTACTGACTCCCTTTTATTAAGAATCCAGACCCACCTAGACCAGAAATAGTTAATTGAGAGTTGTTGTTGCCTATTTGGACACCAGAATTTGCATCTCTTTTCCAGAATTGGTAGCCAGAAAACTGAATCAAAGAAAGTAAATCTTGCTATGTTTTTAAAAAGCTTATGAAAGGTCAGATCTTCAACCAAGTGTCTCTACAAATTTTAACCTCTGATTACTTGCAGAAACAAAAGCAAAAGCCCGAATACAATTGTATCTGTTATTGAAGGACTAATTAAAACTTATGAGGATGCTGTTTCATTTAGTCTTTGACCTTCTGAATCTGCTAACAAGTCAGGGTAACTCCGCAACGGCAAACAAAACAAATTTTAAAAGCATCAGGCTTAAAACAGTGTCCCAGTCATCTGCAGATAAAGTGGGTGCCTTATTTGCTCAACAAATTTCCGTCAATAACTTTTTATTTCTGACTATAGCCTGTGAGCTGAACAGGAACTGCTGCTGAAATGGAGCAACATGTTTCCTGGGGACTTTCAGCATATGTTCAGAGTATTTTACTGTGAACATGAGAAACGTGAGGTGAGCAAAATGTGGAGTGGATTTTTTTCCAAGAAATAGTAGCAATCTTTCAAGACATGTAATTCTACTTCCCAGGCGATTTTGTTTTTCTTCTCTTTTTTTTTGAGTTTGTTTTGTTTTGTTTTGTTTTTTAATTATTGCTGTTGCTGTTATTTCCTAACATCATAGATTCTGTGGCATTGTGAGGCACGGGGAGTAGACCAAGGACAGCTGCCTGCTCTGCCAGTGTGTTCGGGGCGTCATTCACTGTTTTCTTCATGGTTTGAGGGATGGCTGTGGTAAGAGACAGGATGCTTTGTATGATGGGAGTCCTTAAACCAGCACCCAGCTGTCCATAGTTGTTATTCATGCCTCTGAGTATCTCTGAGTCAATTTGCCACCCTAAAACAATGATTTGTGGAAATTTTTCAGCTGAATCAAAGTGTTAAATGTGCTTAGGCGTCTAGTGATACTTCCTTCCTGATGATAACCTCATGACTTTGATCACCAATGTGATGGAAAGTCATTAATTGCTACAGAAGTGTCACCCCACAGAAAAGAGGGTTGATGTGGTTTGGGGCATATTGGAGAGGGGCAGATGGGGTTTGGGCTTACTGGGTGTGGGTGGCAGAAAGCTTCTCAGGGGTGTGAGGACAGGCTCTGCTAGCCAGCATCAGAGACTAGCCTGCCACTAGTTACCTCAGGTTTTACCAGTTGCCAAATCTTTCCTACATTAAGAACGATGATACAAGGAAATGATCACCTGCTTTGCAACTTATTTACTTATAGCAACTTATAATGATTTCTGAATATTTCTTAATAATCCTGCTTGCCCTGACTGTTCTGTGGAAGCTTACCAAGGGCTACTGCTACTGTGTTCACCAAAACAAAGCAGTTTTCTGAGGAAAGTCACCAAGAATTACTATGTTCGTCAAAAGTGTTTTTTTGTCCTTGGAAAGCAGATCTGCTCTAATTAGTTTAGTCTTGATAATGATTAAGATAGCCATATATGGACGGTAGAACTTGATACATTGGTACATCTAGATAAGATAGAATGAATAAACCAGCTGAAACCGCTCTTATTGTTCAAGAAATTGGCTAAGAGAGTCTGTGCATGCTCCAAGGAAAAGTACAAGGTGAGAAAGACTATGAGCCTTCCTCCCACAGCCACACACACCCCCACCCCACCCCCGAGGCCACCCCCCAGTAGTCAATGCGCAGGTGCAAAGAGAACATAAACTGCTGACATCAGCCTTTCGAACTAACCCAGCCTTACTCATGCATATGTATGTTTGTGTTAGGTAACCCAGTGAATATGGATATCCACACTCTGTTTTTGGTAAAACGTGAGGTGGGTGTGCAAGCTTTGTGCAGAAATCCGGTTGCACCAGCGCTGGAGTACACATACCTGCTGTATAACTCTCTCCGAGTTGTGGAGTCTGCTTCTGCAAATCAAGGATGACATTTGACCCATCACAATAGTGGAGAGACTCCTGAAAATCATATGTTTCTTTTTCTGCCCTACAATGACTCGTTTAGATCCAGATTTGAAGCATATGCAAGACACTGCTTATATAGTTTCTATTTATAGTGTTAGTTTCAGAAAGAAGTTTGGGGGTTTGTTAGTGGGTTGTTGGGGGAGGGGATTTCCCATTAAATTCAAAGTGAAGATTGAAAAGTGACTTGTGGAAAACAGACTCTACAACTCAAATAGAGTTATACGTAGGTTTGTCCAAAGTGTGAAATTTACCCTTTGTGGGAAAGCAAATGAAGACCACCAATTTTCCTACTTCCAGTGGTAATTTTAATTTAGCTGACCTATCAGAAACTTAAAAAGAGATCTGACCCTGCATGCATACACATATACATACAAAACAACAAAAAATGTGTATCTCTACACATGCAGAGGTATGAATACAGTTAAATTTATCTATGTACATAGTGTATATGCACACACAATATATTAAATACAAAACCACTGTCTTTCTATATCCGAACGAGGTGTCGATAAAATTTGACTCATGAGCAACTATAGTGAACTTCTTTCAGAGGCCAAAAGTCGCATGAATTTATCTATGTTTGTGTGTGACAAAAAAAAGAAGGCTCTTCTTTGTTAAACATTTACCATGTTATTAATGTTAGAATTAAACAAACGAATAAGTACAACATTCTGATTTTTTAATTTACTTAATGGTTTTGTTAATCTCTTCAGAATGTTTTTTTTCTATCCAAGTTCCCTTGAGGACTTTCCTTACAAAGAAAGAAAAAGCCTGAGAGCTTTAGTACCCTGACATTTTTGTTTCACATTAGAACAAATTTCTGAGTCTCTAGAGGGAACATTACCTCCAGCTACTCACTCCATATGCACTTGCAAAGAAAAATATGGCAGTGCTTAAAAAGTAACATTCTGTTGAATATCTGAGATTTACATATGAATACTCAGATATTTTCTCTCCTAAGCACCATAAAATCTCATCAGTCATTTCTTAAATGTTCTGAGTGCTGCTGCTTGCTGCTTTTTCAAAACTGGGAGCCTGTCTTTAAGGACCCTCCATCACTGCCTGTTCAGCTGAAGCAGCTTCTGGAAAGGCTGAAAGGAAGTAGTTTAGAGTAATAAAGAATTTGAAACAACCCAGGCAAATAATTTTCGTTTCTGTTTAATTTAAAGCTATTTCAATGGAAGTTTTTTGTTTGTTCGTGTCTCACAAAAGAAAATTCGCTCAACTGGATGCAGGTTGGGCCCAGGTCCGAAGCACTGCGCCTTCAGCATAAAACATATCTCCTTACTGCGCCAATTCTGTTCCTGCTGCTTTGTCAGCTTCTCTAAAGAGTGACAGAAAGGAACAAAACAGTGGTAGCCTGACTGACAAAACAGTTTGTATATGGAGCTTCAGGAAGCTGGCAGCACCAGACCTGAATGATTATCTGCCTGTGGTGGAAGGATTGCAGGGCACCTCAATGTCCACCTTCCCCACAGCTGCACGAATGGAAGGGCTACAGCACGAGAGGGTTGGCACGTTTCCTGGAAACTGAAAGGCAGCTGTGAAACAACCTCACTTCCCTGCATCTTGAAATGGCCTTATTACATCCAACAGTTGACATACTGTTTAGTATTGAAAGATCAGTTCTTCTGGGGGATGTACTTCTTCATATACTTATCCAGTTTTATAACTTAGTTCTAACTGCACTATTTCAGTTACTGGAAAAAACAGTTTTCACCAGTGTCATGTGTAAATTTGTTCTTGCGAGTGGGTGGGTTTTCGTTGGGTTTGTTTCAGGGGGTGGTGGTGTTTCTCTTAAATCACAGTTTTAAAAGTTTGTATCATAAATACTTATTGTGCTTTCAGGTATGTATTTCACCTTTGTAGTTACTATTGCCATATGTAAATAATATATTTCAAAACTAATTCAAACATTTAGTAGGTTCCATTTCTTACAAATGATAAGCATACAGTACTAATGCTTGTCAAAATTTTGAAACTGCATTTCCAAAATGTAAAAATTATGTAGAAAACACCTTGTTTAACCAGGTAATACAGAGTAGAGTAATTTTGAGATATCAAATCTTCCTTTCAAAAACAAAAATAGTATTATTGATTTTCTTTCCTTTAACATTTTTATCTTGGGGTATCTTCTCAGAATATTTCAGCAGAGCTGGAAACTCCATATAAGAAGTATTAACACCTTAAAGTAAAGATGTCTTTATTTTCAGTGTGCACACTCGGAGCCTTCTCAGTTCTGATAAGTAACTAATTCAATTGTTTACTTTCTACTTTAAAGAGTTTGAAACTAAAAAGAGCAAGAAGAATCACTAAATTGAATCTCATTTCCACTTTCATATGTTTTTTTCCTCTAGGGAAGTCTGGGACTACTGCAGAGCAGATTTATACCTGTGCTCATCATAAAAGAGCTAGCACATCATTGAAGCCAAATGCTAAAATATACGTTCAACGATGGTTTATTATAATTTATTTATTAAGCCTGATGTCTTTAAAACTAGCACCACTTGAATGAAAAATTGATCCTTGTATCAACATTAGAAAGCTGCTTATGATACATAGACCACTGAAGTAAGATCCATAATATTAATATTTATCTAGTGCATACAAAATGTTACTGATTGTCACTAATTTGTTATTAATTGGAGGTGATGATTTTTGGAGATTTTGATAAGGAAAGATTAGGACTAATCAATTAAATGGAATCTCATAGAAATATTGGGGTTTTTATAGAAGATAATGGTGTAATGTTTTAAGTAGCCGTAGAGGTATTGTGTTTAGTTTAAAGTAACCATACAACCAGTTACGCTGCTGGACGAGGTACCATTGTTAGACTGTTTCGTAAGAATGATTTATAGTCCTGGAGACCAGTTTTTTTAAAAGCTGTATTGTGAAAGGGCCTCGAAGAGTGTTAAAATTGCAATGTGAGCCAAAGTCCTTGAGTCAAGGGCATTGGAAGGTCTTTCTTTTGAGTCAGTAGTCCGTGGTGGTTGCAAAAGTAGCCCCCTGACTCATTTCAGGACTCAAGTGCGCATGACCAGAAAGAGGTGGGAATAAGAAAATGAGTTACAAGAATTAACATGTTTATGTATGAACACTTGATTAATATGTATTACTGTATCCAATATAATTAGCATGTTACACGAGTCAGGTGTTCGTTTTTGGTGAGACAACTCCCCTGTGTACCCAGCCATTAACAAAGGAGTGTCTGCTTATCTCCATCAAATTGGTGTTGATAAGCTCTTTTATCCTGTTTTTGATGACAAAAACATCCTTGGGTCCTGGTTGTTTCATTAATTCTCAACATGTTCAGTGATGATTTCTTTACTCCTGAGTGCAGGGCCTTTTGTGGTGTTTGTTGGTTTGGTTTGTTGGGTTTGATTTTGTTTTCTAGAGGGGAATCGGAAGAATAATAAAAGGTCTTTGCCTATCTTAACACAGGAATTTCAAGGTAACATTACAGTCACATAACTTCTCTTGTACAGACCACCAGTAACTTAGCCATTGCCTACAGCAGGGAAAATGGATTCAGGTACAGGTCTATCCAGCTCAACAGCAGACATTTTGTTCCTGATGTGAAGTACAGACATCTTGCTTAAAAACATGTTAGTTGGTTGTAATGGAGCTGATGGTAATGAAAGGAAGTCAAAAACATTTTACGCAAAATTTTCTTCAAAGATTGTCTGGTTCCCCATAGGGCCTAAGAGTATTTGCTTTTTCCTCCATTAGGACAACCTGATTAAAATACTTTAATTCTTTCAAGAAAAGACAAAGAAGTCATCAACAGTTCAGAAACTGAATTTTTTTTTCTACCCAGCCTAATCCAAGACAAGTATGTTCTATGTATATGTGGGTGGGACAAGTTCTGTTTTCATCCAGCTTTTCAGAAGTAATGTATACAGCTGCACTCAATTAACTCTGCCAACAATATCTGGCTCTACACTTCCTATCCCCACCTACACAAACACATAGCAATATCCCCAATCTGACCTAATAATGGATTGGCGTTGCTCCAGGCTAAAAAGCCCATTCCATAAGGCACTCCATAAAACCCTAGCTGTCCATCCGTGTTTTACCTTGATGTAAGACAGCAAACACTGGCATATAGTTGAGATAATAGCAAAAAGTTGTGTCAAACCTTTTTAATCCTTATTTTTTTTCTAGTAAAGTTTAAGCACTTAAAGGGATACATTTTATGTATTTTTTTTTCTTATCCATGTACAAATAAATGAAAATGAGAAAACAACTAGAACACTAATTCTCTACTCAGCATTCATTAGATGTATGTACATGTGGGAAGAGCAGTTCAATGGAGTCCAGTTTGATATCTGTCTCATCACAAAAGGAGAATCAGAGCTACCAGAGAGAAAAAAATGTTACTTAGTCACAATTAGCTTACATTACATTACATTACATTACCCCACTGTACACATTATCCCATCAAGGAAGTGATCATTAGTAGATATTGGGAAGTATCAGTCAAAAACCAGCAAATATTTGTACTTCTGTTTTTCTGATGAAATCTATTCGTTACAACTGGTATCCATTAACAATTCAACTACCCAGGTGACTTTTCTTAACACTGCTTTCTTCTATTCATTTCCTTACTATAAGTATTAGTTATACTGAAATGCAGAGGAGTTTTTAATTTCTTTTCACCTTAATTTTTCTTTTCTCTGCACTTCTTTATGGAACTGTGAGAAAAGGCAAATTTCACTGCAACAACTGGCCCTATCCTTCTCTTTCAGGGAAGCACTGAGCCCCTTTTGCCTGTGTGGCTTGTTATGCTTCTGCACAGGTCTAGACAAGCAACGGGCTCAGATCTGGATTTGGACCACAAATACATCTGTGTGTGCCTTGCCAATGACCCAGATGTGTGCCATCTCCTGCATTCTCTAGAGGAGCTGTTGCAGCATGATTTTCATTCACCATTACTTTAATTTTCAGCCACAAAGGTATCCCAATGCACCTGGTTTGCTCACTGAGTCTGGAATAGGCACACTGCTGAACTGATCTTGGTAAAATTACCACTTTCAGGTGTGAGAGATGAGAGACCAGGCCTGCGAGAAACTGTGACATCAGGAGACACTGAATAGCCCTGCTCAGAGTCTTATCAGCTGAGACAGCATCAGACACACAGTGTCTGGTTAGGAAAGCAGTGTTGGCAGCTGCACACAAGGTCTATGTAGAGAGTTTCCCTCTCCTGGATGAACCTAGGAATGGAAGCCAAGAACAACCAGAATAGGGACCAAGTCTTTCTGGCTGATTCAGGCCCTTCTCACAATACTATAAAAATGTGTATTTAGATGAGAACATACATTGGAGCTGCCACCAAAAAAAGCTATCAAGTTTTTTTTGTGAGTCTCTTACCTGATGAGTCATGAAACAGCAGATATTTCAACAAAAAAAAAGTGTCACCATGGGATAAAATCCATGATACTTTCTTATGCAAAAACAGTTTGTGAGGTATCAAGTCTTTGGTTTCTTGATGTCCTTTATGAATTTAGCATTAAAAGCAACCTGTGAAAGTAATTTGAGAAGCCACACTTAGAAGTGAAGTCTAACAGATTTTTATTTCGCACCACTTAGCAGCTGCCAAGTGGTGTAGCCCATCACGTTTCAGACCCTGTCTTCTGCAAAGTACTAGGTAGCTAAAGTATGAAGAGGACAGCTAATTCCCTGTGCTGGGATATCCTAATTTTGTATTTCTCTTTGTGTAGCTACATGTCTGATTTCAGGCTGTACTTTCATGCTGTTGTGGTCAAGGTCAAGCAGGATACTGACTGTTATGACTGGTCTAGAATCACAGCCCAGCCCCACAAAATTTCCATGTCCTTCAGCAGGACTTTTGCAAAAATCCAGTTGCAAGTTTAGATCCCAGTAAATGGCACTGTAGCTATTATTTATACCATATCTGCACTCTCGAACCCTGAGAAAGCCACAATGAACAGATACTCAGGAAATCATTCAGTGGCGTATGACTGACCTTGCCATCTCATAGAAGGTTTTGAAACATTGCTTATATTTTTTTTTATATAATTAAGGAAAACTATTTCATGTTTGCTCACACTTGCTGAAAATAAAGAGGGCAATAAATCTGGATTACAGAGAAATCTGAGTACAGCTCACGGCAACAGCGCAGTTTAAATGGAATATCTTATTATTTGACTTGAAATTATTATAACATTTCAGAGGCATGAGTGAGCAATTATAGAAGTAATATTTCTGCAGCACTACAGAAATACAAGTTTTTTCAGAAAAGTAAAACAAAATAGAAAAATATTGCTGAAAATCTTTCCCTGAAAGTATTGTGTAGATTTTCAAACACCTCATAAAATCTTATGTCTGAATTGAGTCTAAAGATCTCTTTAAGCAATTCAGTGTTTGACCAGGCAAGAGAATAAATTCAGCATTTGTACATGAATGTAAACAGTGAACAAAGATTACAAAAAGTAGTACAAAAGTCTGTTCAGAGAAATGGTATTAACCTATGTCACTAGTATGCAGTTTTTTGACACTCGTCTTCTGTCTTCAGGTACATATGACATTGGATTATTTCTCAGTCACAGAAATGTTACTATTTTCATACAAATTATCTTTGACTAATGGTCTTTATCATTAGCCTTTCAGCATTTTTTCTGCTCTTCTGTTAAACTTTGGTGACTCAGTTAAACAGTAGATACAGAGTTGTGGGATTTAGATCTCTAGTCATGCAAGAATAATTAACAAATTGAAACTAATAATACTAATATTTCATATATAATTGGGCTCAAATTTATTCACATAAACTGTGTGGATTTCTTCTTAAAAAAATAGCAGCAGAGCTGGCCACTTTTTCTTAGTCTTATTACTTCTGTCTGAAAACTAGCACATCCTAAAATGGTGATGAGGGAATATGAAATGTAAAGTTTGCTAACTGTAGTGAGATCAAAGACCTTTTTCCCTGTCTGTAAATTACCCTCAGAATTCTACTGTCACACATCACAATGTTGCAAGACATGTGTTGGCATTTCTCTGGTCAAGAAACTATATAACCTCATATTGGTTTTCAACACATGCACTATTTACAAGCATTTGTGTCCTTGCTTTCTCTGTCCCTGAGGACCGTGATGTAGTCTTATGACCTGTTAACCACGAGGATTCATTTCTGTTGTCATGTTTTACTATAATTAAAACTGCCTGTTCAGCCATTTATAGTAAGTCGGAAGACCCAGCATGAAACAGAGGAGCAGGGAATGTAGACTTTCCAAAGCACACATGGGCTACTGAATGAAGAATTACAATGACAATAAAATATTATGTTGGGTCCAGTTCATTTTACAGATTTAGAGCTGGGTCTTTAAGAAGCCCTTGCTTGCTTAAGAGAGGTCTGGTGGAGATATATCTACAAAGAAAAACAAGAAAAAAAACCCCAAAAATATATGTAGACAAGATGAACTGTAGACTTGTGGACATCAGACAGGTAAATAAACTGTCACAGGACAAATGCAAAACATGCAGATTTTTTCTGGAATTAAGACAGGTCCTATCAGGAATTTTTAACAGATTAAGTGAATGACTTTCACTGGGTTGTTTGGGTTAAGATCTTGAACATTATCTGGACATGAAGGATAGCAAGATAAAGGACAAAGTACAAATATGAGAACACGTTAAGAAAAAAATACAGAGCAAACCATGGTATGTCTATAGAAGATATAGAGTGGTAATAAAATGTCAGTTCTTTTATGCCCTGACTTCCCATGGTAGAGTGGAAACAAGGTTGTTTTCATAACACACACGGGTGTTCTCTAAAATACACATTAACAGCTGTGAAGCCAGTCAGGTATTATGCTGAAAGTTTGTGGGGTTTTTTCTCTCTCTCTTTAAAACAGTTTACCAAAGCCTAATTATGCCAAATAAGAAAATAGTAGGCTGAATGAGATTGAAAAATAGAAGAAGAAACAAAGAGAAACTTTATTACTCACTGGTGACACAACCACATTAGCCTTATTTACTGATCTATGGCAAAAGCAGAATATGAAATATTTCTGATGCTTCCTGATTTTTCCTGCATTAGAAACATCACAACAGATTTTAACCTAACACTTGTTTATGCCCAAGAATGGCCCAAAGAAAGCACATTAAGATGAAAAAGGAGATGTGGAAGAAGTTAATAACTCAGCAAATGTTTCTGTCTCTTTCTCCAGTCTAAGTACAGGATAGGGCAGGTTCACAGCAGTTATCTCATAAATGGATTCCTGGATCAGCTATAGAGTTGTTCTGAGCAAATCACTTTACTCCTCAGAGTCTTATTTTTACCATCTATAAAATGAAAACATTAACACTTCTATTCCAAGTAAAATACTGCAAGTTCTGTAAGTTAAAAGCTCTGTACACAAGCAGAGCATTCCTCATGTTTCCATTACTGATAGCTCTGCCACCCTTTCTCCAAATTTCTGAGAAAAAGCCCACATCTGCTCAAATATCACCTCCACAGTGTTAGCTTATCACTTTTTTTAGGTTTGTTGCTTGAGATGAGAATGTAAAGGGCAAGTTTTGATTTGATATACAGTACAGTGCTTCTCAGGTCAACTGGTTATAAGTTCTCAATATTTTACTTTCAATGCTGACAATTTAACAGGAGAATTTTGGTGAATTTGTTCACATACATCTTGCAAATTATTAAGCAGTCTGATTATCATGCTCCTAACAATGGAATAAAATTACAGTAAGCATTACATGAATTCCAAGATTTCTCAGTTAAAACTCACCATTATTATTTTTCCAATAAGATAAATATATGTGCCATATATATCAGTTCATAAACAAGCACAAGTCCAGTACTTTTCCAATGGGAGTAGAAGGTGATTTTACTTATTTTTCTGCTCAAGAAGTGTTTATTTATAGGCTTCAGAAAATGACATCCAGTTCCTTACAGGAAACATTTCGACATTGCTTTACTGGAAGTAATACAACAGGTGAGAAATTGCATGGTGCTCTATATGATTTTACTACTGAGGAAATAAAAAAAGAGAAAAAAGTAGTCTCTTTTTCTGTTGGAAGAAACCCAGCCTATTTTTTTTTTAATCCAATTAAATAATTTATGTCTTTTCTACATAATGCTTGACACAAACTTTCATTTGTGTCTGCTTAGATATCAGAGGAGATGTCTCTGTCTTATACTGAGGTAACTTCACTGACTCAGTGCAGTTATTTTTAATTTATGCTGGTTTGACCAAAATTAAAATTTGACCCGTTTTCTTGTATTTGTTTCTACAAGACATGAAAAATGACATGTTTTTCGAACAATTAATAACCAAGAGACCAAACTAATAATAAAAAGTTTGTAAATTAAAATGTCAAGCAGGCTAACACAACATTTGATAAATGATTATGTTGTTTCTGAGGATTACATTTTAATTTCATTCTAATAGTTTGATTATAAAGGACAATTACAGCATTTAAAGTAGGCTGGACAGAACATAACTATGTTCAGATCTAGTTTAAACTCACCTGGATGTAGCATCTCAACAGAAATATATTTCTTAATCAAAAAATTGCACTATATTATTAGAATGGGAGGGGGTATCCTCTTTTTTTTTTTTTTTTTTCCCCAATATGTCTATTAATTTAATTTAATAAATTAATTTAATTTCCTTTGATTTTTTTCTTTTTTTCTATCTGTGCTCTCCAACATACTTGGAAACATTCCCTTGTGGGACAGTTTACGATTTGCGTGATTGCCTCTAAGAAAATTACTTTGAAACACTGACATTCTTTGCCACTTGAAGAGCTCTTATCCTGTGAAAGAGGAAACCCTAAAGTCCACACCCCTGACCACAACCTTGCACTCATATCATACTCCAAAGACATAGAAAAGGATTAAAAGTGAGATGAAAGCAGAAAACCCCTAAAATTTAGCATGTCTTGTTTGTGGGAAACATGTTTTCTAAAAAAATCTCTTCTAAAAAAGAACCGAAGGAAGCTCACTGGGCTGACCGTCCAGGGCCCAGGACCGTGATGTTCCTAAAGTCTAAGGTCAGCACTGGTTTTTATTTCTGTAGTTGCCAAAATATTTTTATTTCCTCAAAAGTCCTTACTCTTCTAAATCGTCTGTCCTATACTCATGAAAACATAACTTCTCAGTAGTAATCTGTGCCTTTAAAGAGAATCAGTGGATGCTAATACTTAAATATGTTGTTAGACATCATCTGTACCTTTTGGAAAGCATGTCCAGCTGTGACATAACTGATTTAATCTTTATTCTCACCCTTTAGGGTATCTCTTAAGTTAAATTAAAGATGCTTTGGCAACAGGGTGCTCACTGTCTTATCCATATTTGCACAGAACCCAGTGTCACAAATGCTCTTAGCCATAGACTTTTACCCACCTAGAAACATCCATCACCATGATGGATGTTTGTTCTTTTAAAATATATGTGAACAGTTTTATTTCTGTCACCTTCAGGAAATGTTTTGCTCATTTAAAAATACTTGTTACTTTTACCAATTCCTCCTATATTCCTGGAGTTAAGTATTGTGCTAGAGTAAATTATAACAGGGACAAAGCCCAGACAATATTTAAACAGAGAAATATGGCATGTAGTTCATAAGTGTGAACAGAAAGAGCAAATAAGAACATTAAGAAAACACAGACTTACAAATTCCCTTTTATGTCTGAGATAATACAGGCTGGCACAAGTGGATTTTAGCAGCAGTGAGCTAGTCCTGTGACAGTCCCCACCATTCCTCTCTTCAGCCTGCCAGCTCAGCTTCTCATGAGAACTCACCCAAAGCTTTTCCATCAAAATATCTGTGTGAGCAGGAACCTACTCTTCAGAATCTTTAAAGCTCTGGGCTGCACTGGATGAAGAGATCAGGGACTCCTTTCAGCACTGTATCTGCCAGAGCAGGAGACGAGGTAGCTGCTAGTGTGGGGGAGATGATGAGTAGATGAGGCAGGGTGATGGTGACCATAGCCTCAGCCCGTACAGATGCATTCAGGGTGTGGAAGTGTTGAACATGCATAATGGGGTGTCAGTAACACATCTGACATTGATAGATAATGCTAAATAAAATCAGAAACAGGAAAAATTAAGCCTAAGAGCTCTTGAACATGTTAGAAGGAAGTTCCAGGATGAAACATTTTAAGACTTTAAGGTGAGCCAAAAGAAAGTCAACAAATCATCTGCTGGCAGCAAACAGTTTTTCTAGTGCAACGTATCTACTGCTTATTTAGAAATGGATAGAAAGCTTTTGATATGTTGTGATGCTTGCACGGCAGCCAAAATTAAGAGTCCCCACTCTGCTGTGCCTCCCTTTGGCCTTGCCATAGAGGAAGAAGGGATACTTGTCACTTAAAAGCTAGCCAGAAAATTAGTTTTGTTACCACCACAAATTTCAACATTGTCAGTGCCCGTTTTTAAAATATTTAGGACACAAGTACCCAGACAACGTCAGCTAAGATGGGTCTTATTTTAAAGAAAAAGTTTTAGCTAAGTCTCATAAAGAAACTGCAAATTAGGGGAAGTGGTAGAGTAACTGTAAAGCTGTGCAACACCCATATAGAAAGTACAGGAGATTTGCCTAGAAGGGCTGCTTTTTGAAAGTGGCAAATTTTCCCCAGACCCAGGTATTTCAGAGTCTTCATTTGTTTGTGATTGGTCATATTGTCACCAGACTGATCACTTCAGGTCAAAGCTTTCCTCCATCAAATCTCTTATCAAGCTTCAAGAACACAAAATATAAAAGAAAATGCGTATTACACCTGCCCAGTTGTGAAATATTGAACACAGTAAAAAAACCCAAACTGCTAACCCTCCCATTACTGGTTTTGTGCCTGACAGAATGAATTGTCTCCCTAACTTTAGCCTACCTGTCACCAAAAAAAAAAAAAAAAGGGATATAGAACCATAAAAATCATAAATGGAAGAGATCTATGAGGTCATTTAATTCATTTCCCTGCTATTTTACTCTGACTCCTCAGTGCACTTGGCTATGCTTTGCCCAGTCTAACTTAAAATGTCTGAGACAATGGGGTTTTGGTCCTAGATTTTCCTTGCAAACAGAAATACTAACTGTAAATCAGAAGACTATATTCTTGCATAATTTGTGTTCTTAGATATCTCCGTGTGAATTAGATCAGTTTAGTATTAAAAAAAGAAAAAAAAATGGCCTCAACAGCTTGGATACATAAACATATTTCTACAAGTAATAAATTATTATACATCACTTGGTTTATGTTAATCCTGTAGATCCAATTCCTTAGCCCATAACAAACAGCAATTCAAATATACTTCTGTTGCTTATACTTTAGCAATGGTGCTTGAAAACAAAGACACTTCTGAAATGAATTCATTCCCCAACTGCCCATTTACCATGATTTGCTTCATTTCTCAGACCACACACAAAAAAAAATGAAAAGACCATTCAGGTACGACTAAACCAAAGGATATGGTCCAAGAGCCCACCCAGTACACATCAACCAACTGCTAACAGAATTTCTGACCAGAGCTACTCTGTAATAGGTATGTGAAACTGCTGAAGACCCTGAGATGGACAGATTGTGGACTTCAGGGTGTTACCACCAATTGTTTTGCCCTAATGAGGCTTTTTATTATGGGCTATTTGTTACTGTACAGATTGACTTAGACTGTCATTTGCACATTAAGCTATCTCAAGGTTTTTCACTTTTGCTACAGCCTAAAATAACATATAGAGGAGGTTACCAGAAATTATGGGTGATATGTCTGTGTATTTTAGCCCTCAGATATTTCTAGACAACAGTCAAAGATTTAAAAGCAGGTTAATATTTAAATACTACTAAAAGTAGATAAAGTTGATTATCAGAAATATTGTTTATTTGTATTATAATAGGATATCATGGACCAAGCAGCCCATTAGGACTAAGGACTGGTTATGCTATGTTCTGTGATGTAAAAGGTGGTTTGTGTCCTGAACATCTTATTGCCCTGATGAGATAGGATATGATAAATCATTAAAGGAGCTATTCAGAGGAATGGCTTAGTATTATAAGTAATATGGAGTTGGGAATAGCTCACTGTTTTATTAGAAAGTATTTAAAATTTAAATGTTCATGTCAATAAAGAGATTTCCTGAAATTTTATCAGAACATGAAAATGTTGCAAGTACCATGAAGCAGAGTTGTCTTAAAATTCAATGGAGTATTAACAGAAATTATTTTTGTCGATTAACTGATTAATTAAAAACAAATAAACAAACAAAGAAAGAAAAGCAAACACAACCAAGGAAACCATTGCCTTACTTCCTTAGCAAGTTAAAGTGTAATTAGTAGATCTGAACATGTTGATATGAATAAAACATCATTGTGGGAAATAGCAGTTCTTATACAATTCTTTTCTGAGTGTCAGCTGAAATATAGGTTCATCTACACTGGCCTTTTTCCCAGATTTTATGGGTATAATAATCTGTCCACTGCTTCTTTACTTTGGAGAGTTATTAAGTTATTAAAAGTGTATTTGAAAATTGGGTACTCTGATACAGTCTCTTAGGCAAGCATTTCCAAGCCACTTTTCCTTGCAATAGTGAAGCCAGCTTTTTAGTTCCAGTAATATAATTCCGCAGTGAGAAGCACTGACCAACTATAAACTCAGATTGCAAAATCAGATTAATTCAAAATATTTTGACAGGTTAATTTTGTACTGGTAGATTTTATGTTGGTCCCTCAATTTCTGTTCATGGCAAATTTCAATTGGAATTTTCACAAATATTTTTCTTTGGTATTACATCCTTTCCATTCCTCTCTGGACCCTGCAACCTCCCTCACACAGGGACCATGTGTTGTCTTCTGTTCTGAACATTTTCTGTACTTAGACTTTTGCTTCACATTGGTCAGTCCTTCAAGTCTTCCTTTAAGCCGTAGATCAAGGTAGTATTACAGCATGTCCTAGTTCTCAGGATATAAGGCTTTTCCAATTGCTTTTCTTCTCCAATAATTTTACATTTCCTTAGTTATCTTATACAGGACTAATGACATGATACAGCTGACTTCATTGGAGAGACATGCCTATCAACCTGGACCAGAACAGATGAAATAATGTCTCATCATCCAGCATAGTGTATGTCTACATGGTTCAGAGATATCATTCACCGAGCCAACACACTGCACTGTTTTCACCTTGTCCCCTACTTTTCACTCTCTCTGGTGTGTTTCTCCTGGGAATTGTCCATGCTATGTCTCCCTTTCTGGTGCACACAGAGAGCATCTGAATAGACCCCACCACTAGCAGCACTGTCCCCTGATACAGAGAGAAGATGGTAATAAGAACCCTTAAATCCTGTGGGCTGTTTAGCTGTATAGCTGCAGAGAAAATACACATCACCCTGATTTTCAAGTTTAAGGAAGGCTGACCCTGCTGACCAAAGCCATGCAACTGAAGACACATGCACACAACATAGGTGAAAGCTCGAGAGTAAAGAGAAGGATGTGTCAGTAAGATGTCTTGTCAGAAAGACAAGATTCAGAAAGTGAGCACTACAGACAGGTTTTGAGTAAGTAGTTGGTGGCTGTGTTTGCTGAGTAGCAAAGCAAGAACAATGCTGAGAGACTAAGAACACTTTCCTAGACCATAGAAAGACTGCAGGACCATCAGCACCTCCCACACAGTCCTGTTTCATGCATCTAGCATCCATAACACAGCCCCTTCATGAGGGAGCTTACAGGCCCTGCAAGCCAGGAGGAGTTCTGTGTCAGTAAAAAACAGAAACCAGCTGCTACAGTGCAATTTTGTCTTCATTCCTTTTGATGTCTGCTTCCCTTCATGCTTGAAAATAATGCACAATACACAGAAGACATAGTCCTGATAAGTAAATGCAAGTCAAAAAAAAAAAAAAAAAGAGACTGGACACCCTCCTCTTCAGGTAGTCAAGTACATATGACTAACTGAGGAAAGAAATAGGCATTTAGCATCCTGCTAAACTATCCAGATGTCACTGCAGTTAAGTATCCACTGAAATCTTCAGTGATCTGCAACAAATTAATTCTCTTCCCCATAATAAAGGATAATGCTTGATTATGTAATGCGAACAAGTATCTTATTGACAGCATCAACATAGCTAGAGAAGCCTATCTGTGTAAAATTCACTAAAAACCATTTGTGTAATTAGAAATAACTTAGAAATAACTTGAGGCAGAGAAACTTAAAATTACTCAAGTACTCTCTGGATCATCCCCGCAATTATTGTTTTCCAATCACAGTTTGACTGGTAAAAGATTGACAAGAGTCATTGTTGTCAGACTACAGTAACAAGGGTAACTCTCATCTACATCTACTGTGATATCATGAGTTTCTTGTTTTCATCAAATTAGTAGTGGAGCTAATCTCCACAGATGCTACCTTCCCCAGGCTCAAACTCTTCCCTCTCTACAATATTCTCACATTTGCAACATGTATTCCTGTCATGAACTCTGACACTGAAAGGAAATTTTCTTGGCTTTTAGGAATCTACTTTTAGGTACCTAGTTTAGATGAAGGTATCTACACAACTGAACACATGCGGTATCAGAATCCACTAACCATGAGGGGAGTATTTTGTGTCCAGCTGCTCTCCACCTTCTTTAATGCACTTGACAGTGATAAGGTATACCTTCAGTCATTCAGGTGAAAGAAAAGTGTTCTGAGCCACTCATAAAAGTGCATCTCAAACACCGATGACAGCCACGGGACATGAGTTCATGGTTTCTCAGCATAGCAGATGGTTTAGTGACTGTAGCTATTAGTAGCACAGACTCCACATCAACAAGTTAGAATTTAGTAATGCCAACACTAATATTTTTTAGCATTTTTTACAAAATTGCGCAGAGATTAGTGAGACCCCAGCTGTAGGCAAGTCAGTCATTTCTTCCATACTCTTTCCTGATTTTAATGATGGTGTTCTACCAGCTTTGATGTGCCTATATTGCTGTCACCCATGGAGCTGGATCCATAGTAATGGTCAGATAGAAACAAAAGCAGGGCTGCTCCCTAGTAGAGGCATGAGCCAGGAGCCGAATGTAACCCCACCACAGGCCAGTAAGGAATCATACTCCTGTGGGATCTCAGAATGCCATTCCAAGCAGGTTCCTACATCAAGTGCTGGTAACAGCATCCATCAGCAGTCCCAAGAATGGTGAGGGGATGAAACAGGTCTAGGGCACATCCAGGAGACGCATCCAGAGACAAGCTACCTATGATGCTGTCACTAAATAATTTAAGATGTAGGTCTGAGGTCTGCCCAGGGCTGTAGACAGAAATTTGTCTGACAGAGCTCAGGCAGGAACCAGATTCCTGGATCTGAGCTGAAACAGGGTGTTTGGGCAGGGGTGTGGTTTCCAGGTGAGACTTGACACGTCTGTGATCCAGGCCCTGATAGTAATACAGTGAGGAAACACTCCAAAATACACTCTTACAAACATCACAGTTCAAAGTCATATTCTGCAGTTGCTCACATAAAGAAAAAAAAAGTCCCATATAAATGGTGATTTCTGCACCAGCTAGTGAAAAAATATAAAATGAAGATAGGGTAATAAAGTGAATTACTACAATACAACATCCAAAACATAATCAGCCATACCAAAGCTTATGTCAGTGCAGGCCAGCATTACGTGAGACCAATTAACAGATCTAAATATTACAAATGATCAAAAGCAACTGTCAAAGATGTACTGAAAGAGTTAACACTGTAGATTTGTAACAGGTGAAACTGTCAGGTTAGGCTATAAACCTCCAAATGTATAGTGGTATCCTTGTGATTTTCAAAGTTGAAATAATTTACTCAAAATATTGATTTGTCTGACAAGTCTACAAAGTAAATCTGTACAACTTCTACAGTCACATAATATTCACAAAACTGATTCTGTACTACCAGAAGGCTGAAGTAGACTACACTGTTGGTCTCTATGTAGTATCAAACTGAGTCTTGCATGCCAAGTCTCAGCCACTTTAATTGCAAAGATCAAAGAGCTCTGATTATTTCTCTGCATTCCTTGTAGTGGGATAGTTCCCTGCCTGATTATTTCTCTGCATTCCTTGTAGTGGAATAGTTCCCTGCCTAGAGTTTTTTATCCTTTTTTGCCACCAGGCACCACTGGAATTACACAGCAAGACTGTGGGTGAGTTCTCAGACATGTTGAATTTGATCAGTTTTGAACAAAAGAACACAAGCAGGATTTTGAGATCTGTTTCATAGCAGGGTTGCAGTGAAATCAAGATTTTTCAAAAGAAATTCCAAGTAATTCCCTTGCCATGAAAAAACATGAATTGAAATACCTAGTAGCCAATCTATCCAATATGTGGGAAAGTGCAAAACCCCTCTCTGATTCATACAGGAGATTAAACAAGCATGCTCTGTCTCTCAAGTCCAGAGTACTGCATTATTTATATAAAGTGGAGCAGCTCCGAGAAGAAAAACTGTGAGTCTAACACTTATCATCAGCAGCTTGGGCATTTGCCTAGGGTCAGGGATCAGCTATTAGACAGAGTTTTTCCTGGAGCAGTGATTTACCAACCTCATGTTACACTTCATGGCTACCTTCTACTAACAGTAGTTGTGCTGTGCTGAGTGTCTTACTGAATGATTAGTGGAAAAATTAATTTTGCTGTTCATTTAACCTATGGACTTAATGGAGATATTTAATGATACATTACAATCTCCTTCTCTCTTCCTTTCTCCCCATCAACTAACCACATCCATCAAGCAATAAATAACTTGTTTCTCTTTATGGCAAAAGATAAGGTGAACTTTATTACCTTTCCTTTACTATCTTCTCTTCTTTCTACAGAGGAACTAACTTTTCTCTCTGATGCTGTCACTGAGGTTTATCTGTTTAAACTTTGAACAATTGTTCCTAGCTGATATTTAGCCTTCAAGTTTGCTGCTTCTATTTCAGACCTCATGCATTTTTTCCCAGCTTATACTAGCTGATCTAAGAAAAGATATTACCTCTATTTATGAATCTCGTCCAAACTTCAGGCATTGACAGAGAACTGGAATACAACCTACTGTGTTATAGGTGGAACAATATTTTGTCA
This sequence comes from Athene cunicularia, assembly GCF_003259725.1. Lineage (NCBI taxonomy): Eukaryota > Metazoa > Chordata > Aves > Strigiformes > Strigidae > Athene > Athene cunicularia. The sequence continues at coordinate 11,810,773 of NW_020799143.1, forward strand.
CATTTCAAATAGGGATATTGGTCTGACTTTACACCTTTTAAGGCTTTCAGACAAACTTCAGATAATTTAATAATTAAAGACCTGAAGGCAAATGAAATAAACACAAAGTGGGTTTGCCAAAGGCCAGCCATGGCACATTACCTCGGTGCTTCTGACCAAAATAAATGGCGGCATATAAATGTAGATCAGATAAACTGTGAACCTCAGTAAAATATTTAACATGATGTCACAGGAACAAGCTGGACAAGCTGGACAAGCTGTAAAACCAAAACCAAAACCAAAAAAAAAAAAAAACAAAAAAACCCACCAAAAAAACCCAAACCCAAATCCAAACAAAACAAAACCAGAATCTCATACAAGACTTCTAAGTGAATAAGGAGTGGCTAAAATTAAATAACATCTTTTATTAAAAGCTCCCTATCTGCCAGAAGGTTAAAAAAGTAATTTCTCCACAGCTGTCCTAGAACCAGTCTTAGCTACTGTTTTGAGCCATGACATTTGGCACAAAGCAAAGCAGAGACTTAAAGAAATTTTCTGGAGGATGCAAAGGTTGTCATCAGCACAGGGGACTGAATTTCAAAGACAAATGAAACAGATGACCTGAAGGACTGAAACAGAGAAAGCAGCACAAAAGACAGGTCATGAATTTAGAATCTAATTAAAATTTCTGTTATAAGCTGGAGCTTATCAGCTGGAAAAAAATAAGACAAGAATCAGGAGGGTGCATTAATTGATTAGAGTGTGTTTATGAGCATGGTCCATCTCTGGAATACACAAATGTGATTCTAGATTTAGATAGTTATATCCAAACAAAATAAAGAGTGTATAAGAATATGACATACAGTTCTCATTGCCTGTGCTCAGTGAGACTGCAGAGAAAAGCCATGAGACCTATCAAGAGAATGAGAAGAGTCCAAAGTCCTTGAGTGATTTATCTTCACAACAAGGAAGGAGAGGGGAGATGATTTCTGCATAGATGCTATGGAAACAAGGGAAGGGTAACTTGTTCCTTGAATAAATTCAGGTTGTAAATTAGAAGAAAACTTATGGTACTTTGTGCAGAAACATTCTGGAACAACCTTTCACTGGAAATACCTGGAGCAAGAAATGTAACTCATTTCAAGATGGAACTTGCCAAATTATCAGAGGTGTTAGCAGTTGGGTTGCCAATAATAGCTGAGGAGCAGGAGGTCCCTCTGTCTTGTCTCCCTTTGCCAGTGTAAGAAGCACCTTACTTCCCTGTATTTTTCTGTTCACCCAGTGGTACCAGTGGAGGAAAGAAGAATCTGTCTAAGAAGTGGAAGTGCTAGATTCTGTAATAAATTATCTATGCCATGATTCCAGCTCACAGCTGGCTGACTTCAGATTCCTATGCTATTCAGCATATTAACAGCTTAGCTGGAATCCTGTCATGCAGCCTACCAGGTGCTCTTACAGACCAACACTTCAAAAGGGATGAAAAAGAAATCTATTTATCTGTCAGTCACTCAGTAGCACAATCCTGAGACAAGCTGTGCTATTCAACATGTTCTCTTCAGACCTATCCATTTTCTTGGAGGGGACAGTACTGAATTCCTGCAAGTCATATGGAAGTTATGTTCCAGTGATCTGCACTTGTCAAAGAATAACTTTCTCCAGAGCCAAGTTATGACATCAGTGGCATCTGCCAAAAAAATTATAGCACAGATCAGATGTGGTATTCAGAGTTGTGCCCTTAACTTTCCGGTCATTCTGCTTGGTGTGTTGCAGACTTCACAAAATGAGACTGTGAGTTTGAGTTTTTCCCCCCCTGACATTAAACTAATTCATAATAGTAGATGTCATCACTCCCAAATAAAAATGAGTGATGGGTGAAAAGATTTAATCAGTTATTCCTGGCAGTTGAAGTCCTCTTGAAAAGGGGAACCCAGACGTAAAACTGACAGTATTCAGTAATCACTCAAGAAATCCATACTTTGACAGAAGAGGAAGCTACTATACAATCCAAGTAAGCATTTATATTCTTGTATTTTGGCCAAAGTAAGATTTTATCTTCATATCTTGATTATTAAATGCACTTAGATGTACATAGATATACATTACTTTTTGTTAAATTCTGTGAATTTGCATAATGCTTTCTTCTTCTTCCCTCCATGACCTTGAATTCTGTATATTATGGTATACTTTATTGGAAGATAATCTGATCCTGTCTGATTTATAAAACATCAGAATTATCCTGGCTCTGTTTTGTTTTACTCTAATCTTAATTTATTAACCTGTTATTTTTTTTCTTTGTCTGGTTTTGGTATTACTAGCACTTCTGTATTACACATACTTCAGCTGAAAGGAAAACCATCATACAATGAACATGTAAAAGGATAGTCATCCTAATGTTGCATTCTAAAAGCATAATTTAAAACATTTTAGAACATGAAGGGTTTTTTTATGAATAAAAAAAGTACCATAAACAGGCTTTGAACTCATATACTGTACTATAATAATTCTATAATACTGGAAAATATTATATGCTTAGCCTGACACGTCCCAGGGAAGGGCAAGAGGAGTAGGAGACTAATTAGTGGCCTAACAAAGATAAAATAGCTCATGGTCATGATATGACCCAAGGGACTGAGTCCAGTTGAAGTCAAAGATAATTTTTCCATTGTTTACAATGGTCTTCAAAAGTCTCTGAAGTGACTTAGAGGGTTTTTCAGAAACATGTTCACGTTCAACATGAAAATTGGCTTAATCCTCACATTTATTGAAAGTGATAAAATTAGCCCTATCTCTGCCTTTTAGAATGGAAACATTTTTAAAGATATAAAAACCCAATCATTCTTATTATAGATTTTGTTCTTTCAACAAACATTTTGGAAATAAAATTGAGAAATATTCAAACATTATTCTATCTTGCTGAATAGAATATTTTTTCAATAAGAAAAAAACCATAATGTTGGCTTCTTTTTATTGCCATTTTTTTTTTTTTTAATTATGCATCATTTAGACTAAAAATTATTTTGTCATTTTTCTCAAAATATGTTCAGTTAACAGCTTTACTGAATGTATGAAAATAATTCTCACAAAAATTTAAAAGATTTTCAGAGAATCTCATTGTATGCACAAGTATTTTCTCTATATATAAAATACTGAATTTTGAAGACAATGGCTAGCTCAGAACACATATTAAATAGAAAGACCGAAAAGGGGTAAAAAATGTCTCCTGAAGTTTCAGACAAAATTTTCTTCTGTTGCTTGTTTACTTTAGATAAAGGTTACTAAAAATAACACTTTTGTTCAAAACATCAAGAGCCACTTCTGACTCCAAAAATTTCTCTGTCAAGAGTCCAAAGTACATATACAGTTACAAAGTGTATAGAAGAGAAAGTCCTTCCATTAGATATTTGTTCAAGCTCCTTTTTCTACCTCAGTGGAGGTTGTCTGAGATTACAATAATTCAAAATGTTCAGACCAGGAAAGGACTAAAACCAGAGCATATGAAGACATACTAATTAAACACCTTTCCCAAAGCACGTTCAGCCTCCACTTCAGAGTAAAAGACAGAAGGTTGTAGTACTGGCTATTTCTATTTTAATTTTGTGGCAGTGAATAAAAGTTGAGCATATAATAACATTTAGTTAGAAGTAAAATTTCTTCTCCCTTGCACTGGAAAGATCTGTTGAGGAAAAAACTACTTGTCATTCACACTTTGAACCTCCTTTAATCATGTTCTGGCACAGTAGCTCAAACAGTTTAAACTGTTTTAACTCTGTTGTATGTAGATGCTGTGTTTCATGAGTGATTGGCTGTCTTACAGATTAGCCATTCATAGCCATGTGATTTACAGTTTGATTATAAATGTAGGAGACTTCTTTTACAGTGCTGTTAATTTTATTTACTATTACTTCTTCTTGTGAACATTCTCTATAAATTAATTTGTTAACACACAAATTCCCATAAATGATGAATCCTGTAAAAAAAAAAAACCTTCATAAACACATACACATATTTCTGACAGTTGAGTTTCAGACCTACGAAACACATAAGTCACTTTACCTAAGATATATTTTAACCTTTATTTAAATGATGTTTTATCAGCTTGACTCTGAAAAAAAGCAAGCAACTATACTTCGAAGGGCAGGTAGGACTTCACAGCCCATACAAAAACAGTCTCTCCTCAACCATCTTAGTTGAAGATTTAATAAGGGACTCTGCCTTGCACCAGTGTTATGCACATTTTAGTACTCCTTCATAGGAAATGTACTACAGAAAGTTTCATAACATAAATTTTCAGTCCATAAATGATACTTACACTGATTCAAGTCTTCCAAATGAATAATTTTCAACCTATGGAAGTGGTGTTGTTGCTTTTACTTTCATATCAGTGGAAATACACGTTAAAATAACCTGCCATTAATAGCCAAAAAGATGCCCCCTTGACTTTACTTTAATTTCTCTGGAATTATACCTGGCTATCTGAAATTAAAATAAAGATGATAAAGAACCTCTTTGCTTTTCACTTTTCACCCAGGTAAAACTGGTGGAGTGACTCTAAGAAAGTGTGGTTTTCATTTACAGAGAAAATCTAATTGTCCTGCTAGTTTCTAAACCCTGAGGTATGTGAGTGAAGGAATCAAGAACAAGTTTCCCAGAATTGAGTCCAATTGTAGTGTAATTCAAATTTCTGTTATAGGTACATCTAAAAAGAAAGCAGAAAATCACTCAAAACCAACAACAAAAAATGTTTTCTAGAGCAATAATGATTTTTTTTGCTACAAATAAAACAAAGCTAAAGATTTACTTAGAAAGCCAAACCAAGCTCCTAAGTAAAATCTTTCAATTAGGAAAAAAGAAGGCATTACACAGTATATGTGAACTCTAAACTATATACGGATGTTGTAAAGCCACGCTCAACAAAAGGATGCTTTCACACACCATAGCACAAGGTATACTGGCTAATAATGCCAGACAGCACCATCTTCAAAAGTCTCACATCAAGAATCTGTCTTAACAAAGATCACAGCAATACCATGTGAAATATTCACTGTCACTGACATTCCTCGGAACTTTTATCAAGTCAAATGTTCTTGACTTGCAAAATGTTCCATAGGCATACCAGACTGACATTTGCAGAACTACCTCCATGTTCTGTGTACCTGTCTGACCACAGCTTGTTTCTCTGAGTGGAGCAGCCAAAATTTAAGGCAGCCAAAACCCTCATGCACCCCCAAAAAACTCTAACCAATTTAGACATCAGATAAAAACTGGTGTCCCTCTTCATACCACTTGAAGAACATCTACTAGATGTTTAATAATCATAAAAACTTTATCTCTAATGAAAGGTTAATGTGTTACAGCAGACTCTTACATAAGACAAAGTATAATAGGGTTTGGAGGGCAAAGCTACTCAGACAGTTTATCAGCAGCTTGTACTTGGCTTCTGAGGCAATGGGATGATTATCTGAAGTGTCAAGTGGGCAGCTGTTACTGATAGAAGAGCCTTTAAATGGTGCAGAGACTCAGGTGACCTGCTGGTCTAGGAATGATGAAATAATCACATTCCATCACGTACTGTAACAAGTTATTACCAGAGCATTTATTCTAACACTGCCCAAAACCTATCAAATTAAGATACAGATAGGCATGTTCCAGTGTGTTTGTGACATGCATAGCTTTTTGCAATATGAAATATTAAATAATACTGCTATTTTAGGGCCTCAGTGTGAGAAAAAAGATCATTAAAAGATTACCCATACTCCCATTTAGACCACATCATTGATAAAAAAGGAATGTTTAGCAAAAGGTGGTAGTAGAACTGCTGTACCAGGGTAACAATTGCTGCTGCATCCTGCTGTTCTACACTGGCATGGTTTAGTCTCAGCTGATAACAAAACACCATGTGGTCTCTCACTCACTCCTCCCTGCCCTGGGTGGGAATAGGAAGGAGAATTATAAGGAAAAGGTAAAAAAATCTTGTGGTCTGGGATAAGGACAGTTTAATAGGACAACAAAATAAGAGAGGAAATAATGATAACAATAACACTAATAAAAGAGCATACTAAGCAAATGTTGCAAAATCCAATTGTTCAACACCTGGAACCCAATGCACAGCCTGTTCCAGATCCACAGTCCCTCCTTCCCTTGGCCAGCTGTCCCGGTTATATACTGAGCATGACATCATATGGTATCCAATTTCCTCTTGGCTAGTTTGGGTCAACTACCCTGGCTGTGTACCCTCCCAGCTTCTTGTGAAAATTAACTTATCTCGGCCCAACCCAGAACAATATCCAACCCTTATTCTATACCATCTATATCATACCCAGATCCTACAATTTCCAATTAACTGCCACCACTTTTCCTGTCTTTGAAATAAGATGATAGATAGATATAGATATAGATACAGATGATATAGATATAGATATATAGATATATAGATATATAGATATATAGATATATAGATATATAGATATATAGATATATAGAGTATATAGATATATAGATATATAGATATATAGATATATAGATATATAGATATATAGATATATAGATATATAGATATATAGATATATAGATATATAGATATATAGATATATAGATATATAGATATATAGATATATAGATATATAGATATATAGATATATAGATATATAGATATATAGATATATAGATATATAGATATATAGATATATAGATATATAGATATATAGATATATAGATATATAGATATATAGATATATAGATATATAGATATATAGATATATAGATATATAGATATATAGATATATAGATATATAGATATATAGATATATAGATATATAGATATATAGATATATAGATATATAGATATATAGATATATAGATATATAGATATATAGATATATAGATATATAGATATATAGATATATAGATATATAGATATATAGATATATAGATATATAGATATATAGATATATAGATATATAGATATATAGATATATAGATATATAGATATATAGATATATAGATATATAGATATATAGATATATAGATATATAGATATATAGATATATAGATATATAGATATATAGATATATAGATATATAGATATATAGATATATAGATATATAGATATATAGATATATAGATATATAGATATATAGATATATAGATATATAGATATATAGATATATAGATATATAGATATATAGATATATAGATATATAGATATATAGATATATAGATATATAGATATATAGATATATAGATATATAGATATATAGATATATAGATATATAGATATATAGATATATAGATATATAGATATATAGATATATAGATATATAGATATATAGATATATAGATATATAGATATATAGATATATAGATATATAGATATATAGATATATAGATATATAGATATATAGATATATAGATATATAGATATATAGATATATAGATATATAGATATATAGATATATAGATATATAGATATATAGATATATAGATATATAGATATATAGATATATAG
>NW_020799143.1:11818305-11827935 GCF_003259725.1 Athene cunicularia
AGATATAGATATAGATATAGATATAGATATAGATATAGATATAGATATAGATATAGATATAGATATAGATATAGATATAGATATAGATTAGATATAGATATAGATATAGATATAGATATAGATATAGATATAGATAGATAGATAGACATACATATATCATTCCCTCAGTCTATGGGCCATCCCTATAACATGTCTGTTGGGTTCATTTAAATCCATGATTTTGGGGCTCTATCTGTTGTAACAGTCTCCAGGCGGGAGAGATGGTGTGTGGTGTTGGATTGTTCCATGCTGCACCTGGATCTAACAGCTGGTGTATTTGGTGTGCCCTATGCCCATGGTCTGCAACTTGAAAGTGTTAGTCTTGAGGAGGTTGCTGGGTGGCCATTGCTGAAGCCAGTTCAAGTTCCATCTCCATTGTGCTTCGGTCAGTTTGAACAGTCTGTCCTTCAGTGATTTGCGTGATTCTGACTGTAATACCTTTGATATGACATATAGCAACTGTAGTAGAGATGACATACAGTGATAGGGTTATTTAGCAATTAACATAATACAATTTAATTCACTGGCTTTTGCCACTCAAAATCAAACCCCCTTGAGGTACACATCGAAATTCTCCAGCCTTCTGCATCAGCCACAAAGTGCACCCAGGTCCTTGAGCAAAAGCAATCCTACAGATGGGTTTGCCTTTGCCCAAGGCAGGACTAATGCAGACTGTCTTTCCTAACATATTCTTCACGTGCACTATGGGGACTTTATCCCCTTCTATAGTACACATAGATTTTAATTGAGCAAGGCCAGCTCAATTGGCAGATCTTCTGGTGCTAACCAATAAGGCGGCTTTTGCTAAATGTGTATCCAAATGTTTGAAGGTCCCACCACTCATTGCACTCAGTGTAGTTTTTAGCAATCTATCGTATCATTCAATTTTCCTGGAGGCTGGTTCATAATAGGGGATGTGATATACCCACTCAATACCATTGGTTTTGGCCCAGATGTCTATAAGGTTGTTTCAGAAATTAGTCCTTTTGTCTAATTCAATTCTCTCTGGGGTGCCATGGAGCCATAAGACTTGTTTTTTAAGCCCCAGGACAGTGTTCTGGGTGGTGGTATGGGGTACAGAATATGCTTCCAGCCACCCAGTGGTTGCTCCCACCACTGTTAGCACATGACATTTGCCCTGGCAGGTTTGTGGGAGTGTGATATAGCCAATCTGCCAGACCTCCCCATATTTATATTTCAGCCATTGCCTTCCATACCACAGAGGCTTTAACCACTTGGCTTGCTTGATTGCATCAAGTTTCACATTCATGGATAACCTGTGTGATAGTGTCCATGGTCAAGTCCACCCCTTGATCACAAGTCCATCTCTGTGTTGTATCATTTACTTATCATTGGTGAGGTCTCATGGGCCCATCAAGATACAAATAGTTCACCCTTATGTTGCCAGTCCAAATCCACCTGAGCCACTTCAGTCTTAACATCCTGATCCACCTGCTGGTTGTTTAGATGTTCTTCAGTGGCCTGACTCAGGTATGTGGGCATCTACATGACATATATTTACAATCAGCTTCTCTAGCCGGACCAAAACATATTACCACAATGAGACAGCCCAGATCAGTTTGCCTCTATGCTGTCAGTTTCTCTGCTTCCATTGCCGAAAGCACCCCCACAGGCCATTTGCCACCATCCATGAGTCAGTACAGAGATAGAGCATTGGCTGTTTTCCTCGGTCAACAATGTCTAAAGCCAGTTGGATGGCTTTCACTTCCACAAAATAGCTCAATTCACCTTCTCCTTCAGCAGCTTCTGCAGCTAGTTGTAAATGACTCCATACAGCAGCTTTCCACCTTTGATGCTTTCCCACAGTGCAACAGGACCCATCAGTAAACAGGGAAAATTTCTTCTTAATTTCTGGCAGTTTATTATATAGTGGAGGCTCTTCAGCACATGTCACCTCCTCCTCTGGCGATATTCGAAAATCTCTGCTTTCTGGACAGCCCATGAAAACTTTCTATATTCCTGAGTGACTGGGGTTTCTTATGCAAGCCCATTGTGTGATCAGTGCAACCCATTTACTCCACGTGGCATCAGCAGTATGGTGTGTAGAGGGGACACTACCTCTGAACATCCAGCCCAGCACTGGCAGTCAGGGTGCCAGGAGGAGCCGTGCTTCCATAACAAACACTTCAGAGGCGGCTCAAACTCCTTCATATGCTGCCAATATCTCTTTTCAGGTGGAGTGTAGTGGGCCTTGAATTCTCTGTATCCTCAGCTCCAAACCTCAGGTGTCCCCTGGTGCTCTCTGCCAGAGACTCCAGGTAGGGCCATTCTTCCCAGCTGCAGTGTAGAGCACGTTTTTAATATCTTGTCCTGCCCAGACTGGCCCAAGAGCTATTGCATGAACTGTCTCCTGTTTAAATTGTTCAAAGACATGTCATTGCTGAGAGTCCCATCTAAAATCATACTTCTTTCATGTCACTTGATAGAGAGGGCTTACAATCACACTGTAATTTAGAATGTGCATCCTCCAAAAACCCACAACACCAAAGAAAGCTTGTTTCCTTTTTGGTAGTTGCTGGAGACATAGTTGCTATTTTGTTGATCACATCCACTGGGATCTGACAATGTCCATCTTGCTATTTTATTCCTAAAAACCGGGTGTCCTGTGCAGGTCCCTTGAATTTACTTTGGTTTATAGCAAAATCAGCCTTCAAATGGATTTGAACTATTTTCTTTGCTTTCTCAAAAAGTTCCTTCTACTATATTGCCCCATATGTTGATGTCATCAATATTATATAGGTGGTCCAGAGTTTCACCCTGCCCCAGTGCAGTCTGGACCAATCCATAGCAAATGGTAGGGCTGTGTTGCCACCCATGGGGCAGTCAATTGGGGTGTACTGGACGCCCCTACAAGTGAAAGAAAACTGGCACCTGCACTCTACTCCCAAAGGGATTGAGAAAAATGCATTAGCAATGTAATTTATGGTGTATCACTTGTCTGCCTTGACTCCAGTTTGTATTGAAGTTCTAGTATGTTTGACATGGCAGCATTCAGTGGTGGTGTGACTTCATTCAGGCCTTGACAGTCTACTGTTATTCTCCATTAGATTTTCACACTGGCCATATGGGACTATTAAAGGGTGAGTGAGTTTTGCTGATCACTCATTGGCTCTCCAGCTGACAAAGCAGCTTAAGGATGGGAATCAGAGAGTCTCAGTGCAATATTGCTGCTGGTGCTCCATTCTGGTAGCAATTGGCACCCATTGTTCTTCAGCCCTCAGTAACCCCACAACAGAAGGGTCCTCCAAGAGACTGGACAAGGTGGATATCTCTTTAATTTCCTCTGTCTCCAAAGCAGCTATACCAAAGGCTCTGGTACACTTTTTGGTCCTTGAAATGCCTTCTTCTGAGGTAGCATATACCAAGGATGCATGGGGCCTCTAGGCCAGTCACAATGGGGTGTTTATGGCACTCATTCTCACTTCAGCTTCCAATACAGTTAACTGGTGGAATACCCCTATGATTCTAAAAATACAGATGGGTGCCATATAGCTTGATCGCACCAGGGTACATTGTGCACCAGTGTCCACTAGAGCCTTATACTCCTGCGGGTCTGACGTGCCAGGTCATCAAATCTACACAGTCCAATAAACCCCTCTGTCCCTTTCCTTCACCTAGCTGGAGACAGAGCCCCTCTTATCCTGGTCACAGTATTCATTACTTACTTTTTGTAAATATGAAACAGAAGTCCCTTCAAGGGGGTCAGAATTGGGAATTAACCCTTCTACTCTGTTTGGGGAACTGCCCACTGGAAACTGAAAAGATATTTTTCCAGGAAGAATCCTCTGTGAATTTTTTTCATTGCAACTCATGTACCCATACCTCCAGTGTCAAGGTTTTCCACCTGGCTCCTTCATGTCATCTCTGTGGTCACACAAGTAAAACCACAGGATAACCCATGGTATGTACCTTCTTAAGCAGAGGAACACTTACTCATATAGCTGAGATATGGGCCCATCAAGTCAGGGGCAGAACTTATCCTCAAATTGCTGGAACTCTTGGGAGTTTATTGGGTAACATGTCTGGCACTTTCTCCACAACCAAGATGCAGGCCTGTAGGGAGGAAGTGAGACTTCCTTTGTATTGCTGAGTTGGCCAGCCACTTTATCCACCATTTGTCCCTTGCCTTCTTTCCAGGACATTACTGCCAATGAATTGGCATACAACAGTGGTGCACTTTATAAAAACTTCTGCCACATGAGTAGTGTGCATTTGACTTCATCTGGATCTGTGGGTAGCTGTTCATTATTTGAATCATTATAAAAAACCTCCAGCATAGCTAATTCCCTCAGGTACTGGATACCTCTCTCCATGGTGGTCCACTTGTCTGGGTGACATGTAGCATCTTCCTTGAAGGGGTACCTTTCCTTCAAGCCTGACAGAAGTCACTTGCAGAGGCTGAAGGCTTGTGGTGTCTTTTTCCAATTGCCTTGTCAATGTCCCTTTCCCTAGACAGAGATCCCAGCTGCTTGGCTTCCCCACCCTCTAATTCCAAGCTACTGGCCCTGTTATCCCAGTATCAGAACAGTCAGGTTACAATGCACTTGACTGGATGGTGACTGAAATCCTTTTGCATATCTCACAGCTCACTCAGGAAAAGGGATTGGGTGATTAGTTCTGTCTCTTTCTCTTGTTCTGATGATGACCCTGGTTCACCTTCATCCCTCACTAAGTGAACTAATATTTTTGTATATTTCTTCTTCTGGGTGTAGGCAACTGATACCCTCACAGGCAGGTTCTCTGGTTCAGCTGCAGTGACTGTCACTGGGACCAGGACTGGGGTAGGCCCAGTGCCTGTTGCTGGGTCTGTGGTAGCTGCAGTGCTTGTCACAAGGGTTGGAATAGCTGCAGCACCTGTCAGTCTGTTTTCCCTCCCTTCACACTGAGGGTGCTGCATAATATGAAGAAGTGTTTGGTAGATACTGGCCAGGGCCCAGCACAGTGTGATAAGCTGTGCCTCCTTGGAATAGCCACTGCATTTCCCTTTCAAATATTCTATTAGTTCATCAGGGTCTTACAGTTTTTCGGGAGTGAACTTCCAAACCACTGGAGAGGAGTTCTCTAGATACCTGTCCATTCTCCACATGTCATACCACCCATAACCATCCAGCCTTGGGGCAGATCTCTTGGTGCTATTCTTAAAAAAATTTTTTGTAACCCTAAACAAGACCTGAAACAGATTCAGGAGACATAGCAGTCTAAGAGCATGCTGTCTTGAACATCCCAAAGATATGCAGAATTCTCAGAAGCTGTTGTAATTAGTCAGAAGGAGAAAGGAGAGGTGTGGTGGTTTAGGCCCAGGACCTAATCCATCTTGCCATTGTCCCTCCACCACCCTCAGACCGGTCAAGGCAGGGAGTGAGATACAAACCCTGGGGTTGGGATGAGGAAAAATTTAATATAACAGTGTAACAAATGATAAACCAATCAACAACAATAGCAATAACGACAACAATAAACAGTAATAACAGTAAACAGGACAAGAGATATACAGAGATATTCTGCAAGGGACACAGCAGCCCCCTTGCGCGTGTTCTCGGGGACAAAAGCTACAAAGGAAACTGTTCCCATGCTTGGGCACCTGGACCTGACATCAACATGGTATTGAATAACCCTGCTAAAGCCCACTTCCCACTGCTGGGGAAACAACCCTATCCTAGCTCAACCAGGAGATAATCCACCCCTTTATTCTATACCATCTGCGTCATGTCCTGCTGCCATTTAGCAGTTAGCAATAACAAAATAACAATTTACACAGGCACAGCATAATTCACGGCATGTTCTCACCCAGAATCAAGTCCCCCTGTGGTACACATCGGACCTCTCCATTGTCCTGCATCACCCACCCGGTACACCCAGGTCCTTGGGCAAAAGCAATCCCGTGGATGGGTTTGCCTTTACCTTTGCCTGGCGCAGGACTAAACCAGACCATTTTTCCCAATATATTCCTCATGCACACCACAGGGACTTTATCCCCAGCTACAGCCCGTGGAGGTTTGACTGAGCCGGGCCAGTTCGACTGGCAGATCGTCTTGTGTTGACTAGCCAGGTGGCCTTTGCTAGATGCATGTCCCAGTCTTTGAAGGTGCCACCTCCCAGTGCTTTCAGTGTGGTTTTTAACAGTCCATTGTAGCGCTCGATCTTCCAAGAGGCTGGTGAGTGGTAGGGGGTATGGTAGACCCACTCGATGCTGTGTTCTTCTGCCCAGGCATTTATGAGGTTGTTTCAGAAGTGGGTCCCATTGTCTGACTCTGTTCTCTCTGGGGTGCCGTGTCGCCACAGCACTTGGGTCTCAAGGCCCAGGATGGTGTTCCGGGCGGTGGCGTGGGGCGCTGGATAAGTTTCCAGCCATCCAGTGGTTACTTCCACCATTGTGAGCAAGTGGCGCTTCCTGTGGCGGGTCTGTGGCAGTGTGATGTAATCGATCTGCCAGGCCTCTTCATATCTATATTTCAGCCATCGCTCTCCATTTCGCTGGGGATTCACCCGTTTGACATGTTTGATTGCAGCACACGTCTCACATCCATGGATGATCTCTGCAATGGTGTCAATGGTGAGGTCCACCCCTCGATCTCGAGCCCACCAGCATGTTGCATCTCTGTCTTGGTGGCCCAAGGACTCATGAGCCCACCGGGCTATGAACAGTTCACCTTTGCGCTGCCAGTCCAAGTCCACCTGAGCCACTCTAATCTTAGCAGCTTGGTCTGCCTGCTGGTTGTGTCGATGTTCATCAGTGGCCCGACTCTTGGGTACATGGGCATCCACATGGCGCACCTTCACAGCGAGGTTTTCCACACGGGCTGCAATGTCCTGCCATACTTCAGCAGCCCAGACGGTTTTACCCTTACGTTGCCAGTTGCTCTGCTTCCACTGCTGCAACCATTTCCACAGGGTATTTGCTACCACCCACGAGTCGGTGTAGAGGTAGAGGCTTGGCCACTTTTCCCGCTCAGCAATATCCAAAGCAAGCTGGATGGCTTTCACCTCTGCAAACTGGCTCGATTCATCCTGTCCCTCAGCAGCTTCAGTGACCCATCGTGTGGGACTCCACACAGCAGCCTTCCATCCTCGATGTTTTCCCACAAGGCGACAAGACCCATCAGTGAACAGGGCATATCGCTTCTCCTCATCCGGCAGCTTGTTATATGGTGGGGCATCCTTAGGCACCTGTCACCTCCTGCTCTGGTGACATCCCGGAATCTTTGCTCTCTGGCCAGTTCGTGATCACCTCTAGTATCCCTGGGTGACTGGGGTTCCCTATTCAAGCCCGTTGTGTTATCAATGCAACCCATTTACTCCACGTGGCATCGGTTGCATGATGTGTGGAGGAAGCCTTTCCTTTGAACATCCACCCCAGCACCGGCAGTCGGGGTGCCAGGAGGAGCTGTGTTTCAGTGCCGACCACTTCTGAGGCAGCCCGAACTCCTTCGTACGCTGCCAGTATCTCCTTCTCAGTTGGTGTATAATTAGCTTCAGAGCCTTTGTATCCCCGGCTCCAAAAGCCCAGAGGTTGGCCTCGGGTCTTCCTAGGTGCTCTCTGCCAGAGGCTCCAGGTAGGGCCATTCTCCCCAGCTGCGGTGTAGAGCATTTTCTTAACCTCCTGCCCTTCCCGGACTGGCCCGAGGGCTACTGCTTGGTCAATCTCCCGTTTAATCTGTTCAAAGGATTGTTATTGCTCAGGGCCCCATTCAAAATCATTCTTCTTCCGGGTTACGTGGTAGAGAGGGCTCACAATCAGGCTGTAGTTTGGGATGTGCATCCTCCAGAACCCCAGAGCACCCAGGAAAGACTGAGTCTCCTTTTTAGAGGCTGGTGGGGCCATGGCTGTTATCTTGTTTATCACCTCCATTGGGATGTGGCGACGCCCATCTTGCCATTTTATTCCTAGGAATTGAACTTCTCTTGCAGGCCCCTTGACTTTCTTTTGCTTAATGGCAAAGCCGGCCTTCAGGGGGATTTCAATTATCTTCTTCCCTTTCTCAAACACTTCCTCAGCTGTGTCCCCCCATACAATGATGTCATCAATGTACTACAGGTGTTCTGGACCCCCACCTTTCTCCAGTGCAGTATGGACCAGTCCATGGCAAATGGTGGAGCTGTGGTTCCACCCCTGGGGCAATTGTTTCCAGGTGTACTGGATGCCTCTCCAAGTGAAGGCAAACTGGCCTGCACTCTGGCGCTATCGGAATGGAGAACGCGTTAGCAATGTCAGTCATGGCGTACCACTTGGCTGCCTTCGACTCCAGTTCATACTGGAGCTCGAGCATGACCAGCACTGCAGCACTCATTGCTGGCATCACTTCATTCAGGCCACGGTAGTCCACAGTCAGCCTCCATTCGCCATTAGGCTTTCTCACTGGCCATATAGGGCTGTTGAAGGGTGAGTGAGTTTTGCTGATCACCTTCTGGCTTTCTAGTTGACGGATCAGCTGATGGATGGGGACCAGGGAATCTCAGTTGGTGCGGTACTGCCGCCGGTGCACCATCCTGGTAGCAATCAGCACTCGCTGCTCCTCAACCTTAAGCCGCCCCACCACTGAGGGATCCTCTGAGAGGCCGGGTAAGGTGGACAACTGTTCAACCTCCTCCAGGGCAGCTACACCAAAAGCCCACTGGTACCCTTTTTGGTCTTTGAAGTGCCCTCTCCTGAGATAGTCTGTGCCCAGGATGTACGGGGCATCTGGGCCAGTCACAATGGGATTTCTTAAACTGGCAACACACCTTTTCTAAGCACTCCAACAGTTTATCGGGGCTCTGCATTTGTTCGGGAGTGAGATTCCAAAACATTGGGGGTGACCACTGACTCAGGTACTTGCCCATCTTTTCCCACACACCTTGCCACTCATAAGTATCTGACCTTGGGGCAGGTTTCCAGGTGATGCTATTGTTGGAGAAATACCGCATGGCTCAAAACAAGGCCTGGCAGGCATTCAGAAAGCATTGTGCAGCAAACACACTGGCTTCGATGCTCCAAGGATAGTTAAAACTCTCAAAAACCGAGAGGATCTCTTCCTCTGGCTCACCCATAGAGGGGGTGAGACCCCTAACAAAAGCCCAGGCAGCAAAAAGGTTACAACTCACCCCCACAAACAGTGATACGAGCACATTATAAGCAGTCAGTAGCTAGTATAGCAAAACAAGACCCATGACACATTTTCCATTGATAACAAACACCAGCACTGGGATCACACAGTGGATATAAGGATTAATCCAGCCCCACCATGCAAGCAAGTGGGACAGCATTGCAAATATTTTCTTATCAAACAATGCAAATGAAAAAAGAAAAATTGCACCCAACAGATTGCTCCAACACACTCCGGTCAGGGTCAGTCCCTTTTTGATCCTTATCTCAATCCAATCCATTGCCCCACGTTGGGCGCCAAAAAGGCTGTGATGGTTTAGGCCCTGCCAGGACCGGAGACCATGTTGCCGTTGTCCTTCCCTCACCCTCGGACCGGTCAAGGCAGGGAATGAGATACTGTGATGGTTTGACTCTGGCTAAATGCCAGGTATCCACCAATTCGCTCTATCACTTCCCCCCCCCCCCCCCCCCCCCCCCCCCCCCCCCCC
>NW_020799143.1:11827985-11882358 GCF_003259725.1 Athene cunicularia
CCCCTTTCCCCTTGTTTTCTCAATAGGGTAAAGAGGGGAAAGAAGATAAATTAACCCTTGTGGGTGAAACAAAAGCAGTTTTAATATAAGCAAGGCAAAGCAAAAGTCCGTGCGCGGAAACAAAAGCAAACAGATTTATTCTCTACTTCCCATGGACAGGCGATGTCGGGCCTTCTCAGGAGCAGGGCTCCAATACGCGTAGTGGTTGCCTCGGAGGACCAAGGGTGACCCCACCCCCTTCCTCCTTTCTCCCAGCTTTATACTGAGCAAACGTCATATAGTATGGAATATCCCTTTGGTCGGTTCAGGTCAGCTGTCCTGGCTGTGTCCCCTCCCAAGATCTTGCCCACCCCGTCCCACTGGGGGAAATATCAGGAAGAGCCTTGGTGCTGTGTAAGCACTGCTCGGCAGTAGCCACAACACCAGGGTGCTGCCAACACCCTGCCAGCTCCCAGCATAAACCACAGCACTGTGAGGGCTGCTGTAGGGGAAAACCAATTCCAGTTCAGCCAGACCCAGTACAGATACAAACCCCGGGGTTGGGATAAGGAGAAATTTAATACAACAGTGTAACAAATAATAAACCGAACAACAACAATAAACAGTAATAATAGTAAACAGGGCAAAAGATATACAGAGATATTCCGCAAGGGACACAGCAGCCCCCTTGCGCCTGTTCTCAGGGACAAAAGCCACAAAGGAAACTGTTCCCATGCTTGGGCGCCTGGACTTGACATCAACATGGTATTGAATAACCCTGCTAAAGCCCACTCCCCACTGCTGGGGAAACTGAACCTTAACCTAGCTCAACCAGAAGAGGACGTAAAAGAGCAGGAGAAAGTATCCCCTCACTGCCTTCCCCATAGACTGTGATTACTAATAAATTCTGAGAGAAGGCACTCTAGGTATGGGCATGACAACAATGTCACCTTCAAACACCAGCTTAACCTCATGACCAGTGATATAATCATAAGTAGACATTACCCAGTACAGCAGAATGGTAGTCCTGATTCCTTTGTCAGAGGTGATAAACATCACCACAGGGAATACATATTGCATATAAGAATTTACATAACACCACCATGTGAACAAATAAACCAACATTGTGACCAGCTACTATTTAACTAATATAATACATATAACAGATTGGTTTTAAAATGTTGTGGTCAGATCTGTCAATTTAACCCGGCATACCCGACACTGGGTGCCAAAAAGGACTGTTGTAGTTTAGGCCCAGTTGGCAACTAAACACTACATGGCCACTCGCTCACTCCTCCCCCCTCTCTGTGTGGGATGGGGTAGAGAATCAGAAGGAAAAGGTAAAAAACCCTCATGGGTTGGGATAAGGACAGTTTAATAGGACAACAAAAGAAGAGAAGAAATAACAATAATAGTAATAAAATAGTATATGAAGCAAGTGATGTGTGATGCAGTTGCTTACCACCCAGAACCCAATGCTCAGCCTGTTCCAGAGCCACAATTCCTCCCATTCTCTGGCCAGCTCCCCCAGTTTATATACTGAGCATGACATCATATAGCATCAGATATCCCCTTGGCTGTTTCAGTCTAGCTGTCATGGCCATGTCCCCTCCCAGCTTCTTGTGAAAATTAACTCTATCACATCCAAACCAAGGACATACATCTACAGCATCCCCAGTCTACAGCAAGGAAAACATTAGAAAACTGCTGTTTAGCTCAGAGGAAAATATCTGATTGTTCTCATGCTATTGCCACTCTTGCTGACCTTACTGTGAAGAGGACCAATATCCTAACCACTCAAGCATGTCTGATACTCCTTCACATAGGAGATTATATTACATGGACTAGCCAGTTCACGTTTACTACTCCAGTTGGACTGTGCCAGTCTTTAAGCAACTGGACTTCTCTGTGGAAAAATACTACATCTGGAAGTGGCAGAGATTTTTCTTTTTGTTTGATTTTTCTTTTTTTTCTTTTTCTTTTTGAACTTTTCAGTCCAGTCAGACTTGATATGAGGTTTGGCAAAATAACTCGTTATTACTGATCTTTCTAAAAAACAGGTTTGTGTAAATGGTGTCAAATCTAAAATATTCAGTCCAGAAAGATGTCAAGATCTTACTTATGTGTCCTTTTAAAAGTTCAGGAGTTTAAAATACAGTGTTTGATAGGAAGAGCTTACACAAGTGTGCCTTCATTGTGTTGCATCTGACTGTCCTTTTCCTCTGATCTTCCACTTATAGCATTGCACAAACCACAGGTTTCCTCAGACTAGCCCACTTTAGCATAGTCTTCATAGCATTTGTCTAGTATAGCCCATAAAGTATGACACTGTCTATGAAGAAGACTCACAAGAACATATCAGGCATTAATTCATCAGCATTATAAAGTGCACATTTGACAAAAGTATCTAGTGATAACAGAATATAGATGAACATAAGGAAGCAAAGGGATTTCATAGGAACCTTCAAATTATGTGCTAATCTAGTCATAGAAAACTCATGAGCATGGGTTTGATTTTTTTTTTTTCTTTTTTGCATCCTCCCACTGACTGGAGGGCCTTAGTGAAGGAGACTAATGCAGGAAATCCTGCTTCACAGTTGGGGTAGAAGTATAATGGGTTGTTGGTACCTTATTTAATGTCATAGCAAAGCAATATTTGGCCAGCAACAAACAGAGTACATGATGCAATTTTTCTTCTATTTCCTTTGGGAATAAACAAAAAACCTTAACTTTCCAAACTACCATTAAGCTCTGATAACCAATGTGTATTTGGTAATATTATCAAGCACCTCAGACATGCTGAGAATTTAAAAACCCTCCATGTTTGAATACTATGTATTTAGCAAAGATAAATTCACCTAATTTCTGTCCTTTTTCTCATTTGTTAGAACACATCTTTATATTTTAACAAGTTCTACTTTTAACAGTATTTAACACTGAATTTTGATAAATTAAAGAACAAGGTCATAACAAGTTCCCCAGGGCTTTGCACTCTGTGTGCTTCAACTTCAGATTCATAATTCCCCTGCATATTTTGTGCTTGATATCGTTTAGAGTAGTAAATGGAATAATTTAAGAGCAACGTATTTCATTTGGATAACAACCATCTCTTCTAAAACTACAGGAAGCAGAAAAAGGGAAAGCCCTTCACAACATCTCATCTGAATTTCGGTGATAATGGCACTTTATTTGAAAGTTTTTTTCCCAAGGTTTTCCAAAACCACTTAAAATCTCACACATACTGAGGCCTCCACAATATTTCAGTGAACTGTGTCACGTGCAGTCATTACTCAGTAACAAAAATATAGCTACACCATTCAACTATCACTTGAGGCCTGTTTCAATGCCTTGTATTTTGCTTCAAGGAAGAATAAGCATCGATTACCTATTCTTCTCAGATGACATACTTTTTTTTAATAACACTTCATGAAAATTGCAAGGAGCTAAGCAATACAGTATCTGTCTCAGGTTAGGCTCCTGACTGCTTTGACCTCCAAATTGCTTTTCAGAAAATGAGCAAGCATACCGACTTTAGATTCCACAAGATGGGTAGTCATGATGCAGAAGACCTGAAGAACTGCTGGGAAAAAGTAATCCAAGAGCAAACTAAGCAACAAGAAGATGAAGAGTCTAGGTTATGCAAAAGCACCCTGAACAAGTAAGTGGCATTATTCCTTTTGCACAAGACAGCGAAGCATATTATCACATGCTTTAAAATAAGGTAACCTGTTATTGTACTGCTTTATTCATAGCACAGATTGTGTTCTGGATCTTTGGCACTTTTCCTCTCGCAGCTGCTTGTCTCATATTTCCATGGCTGTTCTGCATGGAAACTCGGATACCCCTCACCCCTGAACCTCATGAGCATTCTTCAAAGGCCTTGAAGCAGAGCCACATAAAAATAAAGCACTTTGGCACTATGGCTTGTCACAGCCAGAAAATATCAGGATTTTTGCCTGGAACTGGTACAGCAAATAAATTAACCAGTATTACATTAAAGGGACAGGCAAACCACCAATTTAGCATGTAGTGTAAACAAATCCATAGTATCTTTATCATGTTTAACAGCCCTTCGCATCATATAAGCCCAAAGAGAGAAATGGTACAATAAGATTTTCTTGTCCCATGAAAGATTTTGTAATCATTCCTGCTATACAGACAAAAAAAAATAAGGCTATCCAAATTGATTTAAATTTTTTTTTACAAAAGAGTATAAAACAATAGGCACCATCCAGAAAGAGCTGTGACTGCTACAGATAGTCCACACAAGTGTGCTAGACTGCTTCAAATACTTGCTCAACTTGTTGCATCTTAGGAGTCTGAACCAGGATCTCCCACACATTAAGTGAATCCTCTTACTAATAACAGGTGGAGAAAGAGGATAAGAAATACCTGTACCTCTTGTGGTTTTCTGATGGGCTTTCATCCCAAAGTTAACAAAGGTTTTCCTGCATAAACTTTCCTCAAAACTGGGGCATTCATATAAATTAGTTTGACTTCAACAGACTTGAATGTACTGGTAAAGGGCTGTTTCTTTAAAAACAATTCCAGGTACTCTGACCCTAGTACCCAAAGAGAAAACTACTATCCTCAATAAAGATGAGGAAATCTAGATCTGGGCAGGCCTCGTGTCCAACAGAGTCAGATCTAGACAGTCCTGCTCCCAGTATGCTACTCCAGCTAGTCACTAATATTTCCAAACCCAAATCACCAAGTTGATGGAGAAAAAAATGTGTAATAAAACTCAGGGAAGTGTTCAGCTTCACTGGAAACCTGTGTTACTATAGCTTCACAAAAACTACTACAAGAAAACATCACAAACCAATTGCAATTTGGGATGTAGATAATACTTCACAAAGTTAAAAATGTTAAAAGCTTTTATAAGATCTTCTCTGAATAGAAAAGACAAAAAAAAAAGGCAGCAAAAGAACTTTGAATATGTCTTAACTTACATATTCAATAGGTCTTGACTAACTGACTGGTCATGACTGAAATATACCCAAACAAGTTCATTCAAGGTCACTTGACCAAAGCCCAAATTGTTCACAAAGTATTCTCTAATTTGGAAAAAAGACACTTTCCAGAGGTAATAGACACTGTCATTACAAAATCTACAGGTCCACTACCTCATGTAATTAGATGGCTCTAAGTATAGGCAAGTGTTCCCTCTGTGACACCTAGGACTAGTGTTGACAAGGAACACAAGTGTTTTAAATGGCTAATTTTTACTAACTATATGCACAAGAGAATAGTGTATCCAAGACAGAGAAGACCAAACAAGAAAAGTTTAAAATTCAAGCTAAAATCAAAATCAGAAGCCAAATTAATACAAGCATCCATGTGAAGCAGCTACTGCTCAGTTATTCTCAGATGAAATCATTGGCTGCTGTTCTTTTTAATACACCAAATGTAATATAGAACCCCATATATTTCATGATGCATTTGACTTTACCATATGATATCTAATCCTACAGCATTGCTAGGTCAGGCATTCCATAACAACATTTCCTTTGGAAAATGACACGGCCAACAAAATCTTGAAGTGGTCCCTAGTGATTTTCTCTTCTTCTGTACTATGCTTGTGTGTTGAAGCTATGTGGCTCCTCTTGCATGTGACATCAATTCCTTTAATTAAACACATGCAAAGCTTGCAGAAATTTTGGGTTCAAAATGGTTCCTTTTTTCCCCTTTTTTTCTTCGGAGTAAACCCAAATGGACATATCTAAAGCTCTGCTGTCTCTTCTCCACAGCATTTTACAGTAAACTTGGGGGGTCAGGGGGTGTAATTGTTTTTTTTTAAATTTATACATTGAATGACCTTACTGGATAGACACTACTTCTGTGTGGCTTTGAGAATACCCCAGAGGAAAAACCAGAGCTCTTCACACTGACGGTATTTCAGCAGCTGTTTGACTCATTAAGAATCCAGCAATGTCAACCACTGATACTATCAGCACTATCCCTTTCTCCCCTGCATTCCCAGTCTGGCAAGCTAGAGAGATGTGTAGACAGTAAATAAATACTGGACAAGTGCTATGGTGATGAAAGAGAGAAAAGCTTCGACCCTGCTGAAAAGCCTGGATACATGTGAAGGATTTGGCTCAGTACCTGTTAAGTGTTTGTCCTCTCTTTTCAGACTCCACCACGAATGGTCTATGCGTCTGGAAGGCCGAGCAAGGCAGATCTAGGCGCACATGAAAACGCAGAAAGGACAGATGACGGTGCTGTCTATCGAGGCTTTTCTCTCACCAGATAAAAAAGTTGCTTAAAGTTACTGTGAAAACACAGAAAGCATTGGGCCTGACTCTGACCTTCTACATTCAGTACCTACACTATTGAACAAGCAAAAGGTCAGAATCTGTCCCTTTTCCAGATTATTGACTAGAGCTACTAATAAATTCCTACTGAAATTCAGTGCAAGAATAAGGCCACAGTACATAATCTTGGAAAAAATGCAAAGGGATAGATGTTCAGAAGCAGACACCTTTAATCCTCCATGATGTATTATTACTGTGATGTGGCAGGACTTTCTTATGTAACTCTGCATTTCCAAGTGACAGCAACATATATCTAGGAAAGAGGATCACTTGTTTAATAGGAATAATACATTCAGTCTGCTGCATGCAAAATTGCACATTTCCTTTTACAGAGCTCACAGAGTCTGGCTTAATGCAGATATAAACTTTTCTGCCTGTCCTGATGAGTCACAGTGAAGTGAGTTAAGGATTAGCCTGATCAGCTGGACAGAAGCAGAAATATATTCTTTAATGGAATCAGGAAAAAAAAGAATGAGCTTTTATGATCAATATATAAGAAAATTTACAGATCTTAATCATTAAATGAACAGAGGAAAGGTTTTTTACTTTCATGGGGTAGGTAAGAAAAGACTGCTGAGGTTATTATGAACCAGTGTGAGAAATGTCAGAGCAAGCAAGTATGAAAGAGAGTTTGAAATAGAAGGCAGTGAATCAGTTCATCATAACAGCACAGGAATGCTTTGCAAGGTATCACTTGCCATACCTGGTGTGCACTAATCCAAACACTGGATGCATTCCATCTTCTTCTAGGTCAGGTGAAATACAAGAACAAACAACTAAACACAGGATAATAATAGTGTGCTCTGTTTACCTATATGTCTGTGTATCTAAATACCATATATTTTGGGTGAAAACATTTATTTGTTATCTCTTCAATTAGTTTATTTGATAAGCAAGAGGAGAGTCATAAGTCTAAAAAACTATTTTTCTTTAACAATATTGAGCCAGATGGAATTTTACCTTGCATCTTTGTTTACACTGAAGAAGTAGATGGGAATACATTTAATAAATTTCAAAACAAAACTAAAATTTTGACCTCACATAAATGTTTTTTTATCCTTTTAAAACAACATTTCATTAAAACGCACAATTTACAGAATGTTTTTACTTTTACATAGTGACATTCTCCCACAGAAAAAAAAAAAAAAAAAACACCAAAAAAACATGCTATCACAAAAATGTTGTTATTCCATAAAGAATTAAAACAATTAAAAATTTATAAAATGTTCTTTGGTTATTCAAGACTGAAGGGAATGTAGATTCAGTCTCTTTTCATATAACCCAACCCAAAAGCAATTGTTTCTTCCTGTGTTTTTTTTTTCTATTAGAAAAGCAATGCTGAAAAATAATAAAGTTGTAGCTGCTTTTGCCTTTGCAAACCGGTCTCTTTCATCTGTGTTAATTTATTTGCCACTATTCTTTAAAACGGTTTTTTGCTACTACCCAAGTTAAACATTATCTCTGGTGAAGAAGATCAAACAGAACCTGAATCTGCTGCCACTTACTTAAAAAAACATAGTAGTTCACTGTTCTGTAGCTAAAGGACATAGACAAGGTCTACTGAAATGGAGAAGTGAGATTCCCCACTTCTGATAACCAGGATCTACTAGATATGCTAACTTGACCACTGTTTTACGGTGGTGCAATGACACCCACGCTAGCGCATGCCCCTACTCTATGCCAGTGTGCCAAGATCCAAGAAAAGCTGACCCAATAAGCATTTATTATTCTTTTACATTTAATGTCAGCATTTTTAATCATTAAGAACACTTTTATGACAGAGTATCTGACTGTTTATGAAGTTTTATAAGACACAGGAAAAAGACCACACAAGTAAATGTAATCCATACGCTACAGTTTTCAGCACTCCCCAGAGAGTACCCAGAACTACCTCACGTCCCTGAGCAGCAGTTTTTCCACGAGGAGCTCTGAGGAGTTTGAGGGATGTGTGAAAACACTTCCACTACACGCAGGTGGCATCATATTGACTACACACTGGAGGAGTGTTGCAGGCATTATTTATCTTCATAAGAACATGGAACCCTTTTCAGTCACAAATGGGTTTCTGATACATTCACTGCAGCACAGATTGTGTGTATTGGAGGTAAAGTTCTCCTATTCTTAGACAAAACCAGCTCTTTGTGAGTTGCTCAAATGCATATGCATTAGTCATGCTTACCTATTCTAATACATATTTTACAGTACAGCAGTATCCTGGCACCTCCATGGTATTGACCATCAGATGCTTTCTGTACCCAACTGTGGGTGTTCATCCATCTTTCACTGCTATTGGCACTGCTACTGCACATACAACCAGGCTGAGAAAGGAATCTAGTAGAAATAATTAATTCTAGGAGATAGTTGTAGCCAGATATGCTGTTCAAATTGCAAAGCCAAAGGCAGACTATAAGGTAACTGATAGTGTTTTGTCCCTTTGTGTTAGTCACTGAATTGGTGAAATTCAAGCCTGAATTTAGGCATTTCAGACATGCCCCCAAATACCAAGCCGATTTTTCATTTTAAAAGCAAGCAAATAAGTCAGTTCAAGTTGAACTGTTATAATAAAAAAGCTCTGTCTCGTTCATATAGACCACACCCATTCATAAAACAGGATATTCAGTGAGCATAAGCTGATGGGAGAGTAGACACCTTCAACTGAACATACCATTTTTTTCCTCCCTGGTCTCTAGTTGCTCCCCCTTTACAACAACAACAACAACAACAACAACAACAACAAAAGGAAGAAGATTCATATGAAAATTTAGATCACAGTAGTTATATTAAGAAAGTTGAACTAGCTATTTGAGAAGAAAAACTAATTACCCATATATTCTTTTTCCTTGAAGTTTATTAATTTGCCTAATAGAAAAAGAATTGGAATTGAATATCAGTTATTCTGCATGATCAGTACGACCCTGAGCCTGCACTAGCAAGATGTTACCATGTCTTACATCAGCATATAAATCAGTTCAGCACTTGCCTAAGCCAGCAAAGGACAACTAAAATTGTACAGGATAGGTCAAAAAGACTGATGTTTTTGGTCATGGGACTTTATGATATATGATGCAATAGGTGTGGATCATATCTATGAGGTAATGCACTTAAACTGGCATGCTAATGTCATCTGCAAAACACTCATTTAGCGCATGTAAATTTTTGTGCATGGCAGATAACATGAGCACATACTACACTCATTCACGTGGTTACTCTTAAAGTGCTGTGTCCAATCCAGGAACCAGTGACTAATGCTTGAAAGATAGCCAGTATTGCTTTCTTAAACTGTCTCTGAGTTGTGGCCAGTTGTTGAAGTCCAGCTTACTCAAATCAAGGCAGTCAAAAGGGTGAATAAAACCACATTAAGCTGCAGTTTGACTTCATTCGGACCCTATCCAGAAGCACTCACACAATCAGTTACAGATAGGACATGTTTAAATAAGCAGCAACTCAACACCTGTCAGCTGCCACACTTGAATTAGCACTTAAATTCAGAGCAGGAAATCCTTTTTTAAGTGAAACCCTCGATTGTCTGCACTTACTACACACCAGTTTGGATCACAGAGCAAATTTAAGGTGTGCAAACCAGATTTCTTTGAGAGGAAATTAAACCAGACCCGAAGCCATGTTCCAAGTACACCCAAAAGACTCTATAGCCTGTAAGGAACTGAGACAAGCACTAGATCTTCATACAGTTGAAACACATGCATAGTGGAGATCTTTGGTCCAACTAACCAAATTAGATTGAGTCTGATGTAAACCTCTGAACCAGGTTTAGTCTAATACAGAGGGCTCAGCATTAGCCACTTTGGCCCATGAGGTAATGTGCTGAATCACTTGCTAATGTAGATTAATATAACCAAAACAATAGAGATGGGATCAAAGCACATGAATATGTTACATGTAGATCTAAAGGTGGACTTTAGCAGGTACAAGGACCTGAGGTCAGCAGTGATAATTTAATTATACAGCCATACATATGTGCTAGCATGAATAACTATGCACAATTTGGTCAATTTACCTGCTGAAGCTGCATGTGTTGGAACAGAGCCTACCCACACTACAATAAACCTTAGCATAGATGTGGCTTCTGGAACCATAAAACAGCTATGTGTGGTGCAGTTCCACAGTCAGAAGATAAGAATATGGGGATAATTACCAAATTCCTAGTCCAAATATTCCTCCTAATTGCAAACTGGCTGTGTCCTGAGGAAAGCTGTTCTCTATCTTGCCTATTAAACAGCACTTGACTGGGGCTTCACTGCCACAGTGTGAATAAGGAATAGTAAATCACATAAATAATACCTGTGGACTGAAAAGGGCATCTGTAGATAAATGAGGATGAAAGAAAGTAGCTCTAGAAAATGTTATACTTCCTGAGGACACTTCCCTTCATGAATTAAGCATTACTACACTATTTATTTCTTATGGAGAAGGACAGGGGGGTTACATGGTGTTATGCATTTGAGACAAAATTGCACACAAAAATCCAGTAGTCAGGACTGGCATTACAAATACCTACTTATTTCTCTTATTTCCCATCTATTTCAGCTGTGTGTATTTATCTATGTGTTATTTAGTAGTCAGAGTTTTAGTCGTATTTCAAACTAAGGTGGACACAAAACACAGAAAATTCCAGCCCCCCAAAAGACAGTCTCACAAATAGGCTGAAAAGGAGTTATATTACTAGGGAAGCCAAACTTAGCAATAGGTTGCTATGTGCTACATCCATAATTAGGTGTACTTGTTTCAAATGCTTAAATTAAATAATTTCCTGCTAATGACTACTGAAATGTAAGAGACTACTGGCCTAATCTTCGCCTGGTACTCAGTGCCAGTTTTCAGCCTCAGTGGGTATACTCACAAAGGTATGATTTCATAAATTCACAGTCAGGGTCACTACTATTTTCATAACCCAGCAGCAGCAGGTAGAGCTATAATTCCAAACA
The DNA here is from genome assembly GCF_003259725.1 of Athene cunicularia. Classification (NCBI taxonomy): domain Eukaryota; kingdom Metazoa; phylum Chordata; class Aves; order Strigiformes; family Strigidae; genus Athene; species Athene cunicularia. The sequence continues at coordinate 11,839,225 of NW_020799143.1, forward strand.
AGTGCAGTAATAAAATAATAATCTGACAAAAATCAGAGGGGGAAAAAAGATGCAGTAACAAATTGCAAAGGTAATATTTAGTTCATCTATTTTGGCCAATTCTTTAAACAATAGTCCATCTGTGTTTGGTTTCCACCATGACTGTACTGCATACCCAACAAGAACACTGGTGTCAGTTGACCAGAACTGTAACTTCCCAATATATTTTGACAGTTCAACCACAGGGAACAGTTAAAATATAGATTTAAGAGTAAATCGTTCTTGTTTCTCTTAGATTTGGTGTCCAACACAAAGGAATTGTATCCACAAAATATTGAGAGAAAAGTTCAGTCTGTATTGTCTATTTGCAAATAAGCAGCAGAAAATTAAGTCATCAAAGAGATTTTGCTATAGGTAATTATAGTTTTTTCCACCTAATGTGCTATTCTAGTTAATAATTGCATAACTATTGTTAGAGTTTGAGGTTGCAGTAGAGGCTATGAGTCTAATTAGGCAAGGAAAAGACATTAATGGAGTGACCAACGGTGTTATTTCATACAAACTTTTTGAGAAAAGTACTTGTATTTGCCCTGATATCTTAAATTTTTTTTCAGGGTGATGTTGTTTCCACCGCAGCTTCTCTTACAGAAATCTATTCTGTAAGATTTGTATCAGTACTTTTATATATATTCTAATAAGTGAACAAACCCATACAATTGTTTATTTTTACATGTAAAAAGTCCCAAACAACAACACTGTCTCATTAATTACTGGGTATTGTTGCAGCAGAGCTCTTGTTAGAGCTTAGTTAATGAAAAACTGCTAACTAATGTATTGATTCTTTGCAGCTTTTGGACAGTACACCATTTTACTGATTTTGTTGACATTGCTTCAATCATTAAATATGTATTTGTAATAACAAGACAAACAGTTACTGAAAATAAGCCCTACAAGCAGTAAGGGCAGCCTAATCTAAAATATCAGAAGTAGTAGCTATTATCCACCATCTCAAATGAACACTTAATAACCTGGAACTAAATCCCTTCAGGCTCCATTTATGATATGTACACACTTCTGCTGCAGTGATGACAAATATTCCATTTTCCCAGAACTAATGACCACTCTATAATATGTACTAGGGGGCTGACAATTATATGGAATGAGTCTGTCAACAAACTAACAGAGTGCAGCCATGTTTGAAAAGTTTTATGTGTAAACCACAGGCAAATTTCAGTACTTCCAACCTATAATAAGTCCCTCTGGAGCCATATCAAAATTCTGTAGCATGTGTTTGTTCAAGAGCATTTCTGCATATGCTTTGTTTATTTTTGGTTTGGTTACCTTTGGCCATTACAGATAATTAGGAGCAATACATGGAAGTAATTAATATGTAACACTTAGACTGTGTTCTGACAAAATACTAGTGTCTCATGGGAGGTTTTATTGCTTTAATTGGTGGATGTACTAAAGAATATCCTCTTTATCTCAAAATCAAACCCATTTTTTTAGTTCCAAGGCAGCTCTGAAGATCTCAAAGTAGGTACAAGCGTGTCTTACAGCTTTACTGAAGGGGCTTTGACAGCACTCAGTTAATATATCGCTACAAAGATTAAGGATGCAGAAAATAAGTATATACCTTCAACTACATCAGCTGCTATATTTATAGTTCAACTTGAACACTGCCATTACATACCCTGGAATCACCAGGGAAAACAGTCAGTCCCAATGACAAGGCTAATATCTCTCCCAGCAAACTAGTGAAATACTGACTCACCCAAATACCCCTAGATTTGAGGTACTGTTTTCCACAAAAGCCAGCATATTTGAGCAGGTGCATTGCCTAGTTCCATTGGTGCTATCTTCTCTTTCTGGTACCTGCTTGCCTGGAATCTCTGTCATTCAGCTGCAAAGGCTCCCACCCAAGTGTAAATTTTCCTGGCTGCCAGTCCTCAGTGCACCTTAAGAAAGTCTGGTATTTCTGTTGACAAGTAGGCAACGAGAATTCACAGCCAGGCTGCAGGATTTTTGAACGGAGGTGTTTTTTTATGTTGTCAAGAGGCAAGAGCACAATAACAGCCTTCTACGTGAATTCTAGTCAATGTGACAGGCTTCTTGAGCTTTCCTTTAATCTGGCGTGTAATTACTATGTATCTTGATCTGCAAGCTGTATCTCCTAAACTGCAGAGTAATTCCTGACTTGCACACATATACTTTCTAACAACATTTCTCAAAAAAATAATTTTTAATAATTGAAAACAAATAGAAATAAAAGCAATCAATTGTGCCTTCCAATTCTCAGTATTACTCCAGATTAACATGTCAATTAAAAAGTAAACCAAGCTAAACACATACATGGGAATTTTACCTGTCTCACCACATAGTTTTTCTAGCAGGATCATTTAATCAGTTATAACTGAAACAATGAAAGCCTTACACATGGAGGACTGGAATTACCATTAAAAATAAGTTTTTCTGTTCCAAATAAAAGTACACACAGACATACTCTTCTACATGCTTCAGTAATTCCAATCTCGAGTTTAGGAAAATGTCAGTTTGTATTGTTCCAACTCCAGTCTGGAGGCAACACAGAGACAGTGGTCTGTCACCTGGTTTCTTAATACCTGGTGTTCTGCACAATTTCACCTGGCTGTTTGCCAACCATAGGAGGAATATGTCAGAGATGAAAACCATGCTAGGGCATGTAAAACACTGATCCAACACATCTCCCCAGCAGCCTCAGAAAAAGAGGTTGTAGGAAGCTCTAAATACAAAATAAAGCTGCTCCCAGAGCAAAAGATTTCTGTTCTCTTCATTTGGTTTTCTGTTGGGTTTGGGGTTTTTCTGGGGGGAGGTTAGGGTCTCTCAGAGAAGCAAGGTCAAAGAAGGGACATTCAAGTTCCCATTATTGCATTGACAGACTGGTCCCTCAGTCTGAAGCCAAGTTTTGCCTTTTCCTGCAGAATGTGTTTTAGAGGTCTGTATCTGTGTCACAGAGTGGGGATCTCCACCATCTTCTCCAAGTGCTAAAGAGACACACAGACCTGTGCAAAGAAAGCCATGTGAGAGGGATGGCCACCCTGGCATCTGCCTCCACAACTGCTACCATGCTAGCAGAGCTAAGAGCCAAAGCTACCACCTGATCTTCCTTCACCCCACTTTTCACAGCCTTCCTCATTCACTCAAATCTGCCTCTCAATTATTAGGTGTAGTAGCAACAGCCTGCTAGGTCTATGAGCAGTAATGTGAGAAGGGGTTCTCAGGACAGGAATCTAGATACACCCTGACTTTCTCTTCCCTTGTCACCTTGAAACTGCATGTGACAGAAGCTGCTTGAGAGCTGCTGGCTGCTCTCATGTCAGTCCCAAATACGGCAGCAGGGCAGTCACAGAACTGGTCAGTGAACATGAGGCTGAGTTACTGTTCAGTTTCCCATGCAGCTCTGTGACAAGAGGAGGAATATATAAGCAAGAGTGAAATGAAAGATGGAAATTAAAGTCAAGGTAAAAGTACCAGGGAACAGTTCCAAACAGACAAACAGGTGCACTGGAGCCAAACAGAAGATTCAGAAAGAAAGCTTTTGAACTGTTTTTGTATATTTCTCTAGGCAAATAAAAGACTGTTCAAATGAAAATTTTGAATGTGTTCTTTGAAGTCTGCTTTCTCAGGTGCCCTTTTTCCCTATGTTAACATTTCTCAGAATTTATGGTAGAGTTCTCGTTAAAGTCATGTTAATTTTTAACCCAAACAGCACAGAAAATTACTTGGGACTGCCAGTCCCTGGCATTCAAACTTCATGGACTATGCTTCCTGAAATTCATAATACTTTTTTAAAAAATGAAGAGATCATTTATTAAAAATGCTGAGCTCTTTTTGTTCTAGAGTTTCAAGCTTTTGGCTCTTATCCTACTTCTCAGGCTTTAAGCATCTTTTGCATCTTAAGTCCCTAAACAGCCTTAAGACATGACTTTCAGTCTGTCTTCAGCCTCTTATGCTCTAGAGGCTTTTACTATAAGAGCTTGAAACATCCTGATATCTGAGATACATTCTTAAGAGCTGTCAGTGCTCATTATAAGTTAAAATGGTCAAATTATTACTCTGCAAACAAACAACGATGAAAGAGTATGGTCTTTTCCAACCTAAATGATTCTATGATTCTATTCTGCCTCAGAAGCAAATTGCTCTATAGGACTATTTTTATCAAAGAGTCTTGAGCTAGTTTCATCCTAAAACTTGCAAAGCCACACAAAACGATTGAGCCACTGTAACAATTCAACTGCTACCAGAAAAGCCATGTATGTCGCCTGCTGCCCTGCCCATGTCTCTGCTCTGCCTCTTCCAGCCTGCAGCTGCAGGGCTCTGCATGTCGCTAATTCATCCCTCTGGCATCACAGAAACCTAGCCAGAGATTTCCTGGGTGAGACTTCTGCTGGGTTAGGGAGACCTAGCTTGCCCAGGACAAGTCCCCTTAGGTAGGCACAATAAAACTCCACAGAAGTGAAATTCAGAGTGCAGCTGCAGTGGGGAAGAGGTATGTGGCATATTTTCACGTTGAGATTGCCTAATGCGATACCTCACTGGGGGGCAGTAAACATGCTGCACCAGCACCAAGCAATTTCATTGTTCATGTAATAAATTCGTGAGCAAAAAATTATTTAGATTCAACAGTCTTCAATATCTAGGGTTACATCCAGGAGGTTCATTTATCCATTCGCTGTCTTCAGCCTTGAGAACTGTGCAGGTGTTTCCAGACATGCTGGAAGATCCCCTGGGAGATGGAATCAGTGCAGAGATAGCTTCCTTCTTCCAGATTTATGGTGGTGTGAACATAGAGCCACAGGGTGTTGCCCCCCTGCTTTTTTCACTCAATGATTCAAGTGGCCTGAGGATGAGCAGTCACCTTTTGACTAAACTTTTCTGGCTATAGTCCTGGCAAGTCTTTCAGAGTTGACTTGGAAGCCCTTGCCTTCAGGAGATTCAAAATTCTGAGACTAGTTCTGACTATATCTAGCAGCAGAGGAAATCCAGCAAAGTCATAATTAATCCCAATCAATGAAGTGTGTCTCCTTCATCAAATTAGCAGGAGTGGTGAGGAGTCCTGACTTCTAAAAATTCCCTCTTCACTGGCAGTTTTTCAGAGTCCATTGTTAATGACCTTCAAGTCACACTACAAGATATAAGTATCTTAGCTAGCAGAGCAAAGGTGCCACAGGAATGAGGAAAACAATAATTCACTGTCTATGGAGTTACTGAGAGTTCATGAAATGAGAGACAAGGAGGAACAATCATTCTCAGTAGTTTTATGTTTCCTCTAGATAAAATTCAAAAGATAGCTTGAGATTCAATTTACAAGGAATTGAGATTTCAATAAAATTTGCATCAAGGGAATAAGTAAAAGTAGAAAGTTACTCAGAGCTAAAAGAGAATCTGAGAAGGAAGCGACTGACAAGATTTAACATTTCTTTGTCTCTAAAGAGAGGAAGTATCATTAAAAGATGCAGCTCAGCAATTCTCACAGGGGAAAAGAGTTTAACACAATATAGTTCAGTTCCCAAAATTCAGGGGGCGATTGCCTTGTTAGTTAGGTGTAGACTAATAAGGTCAGGTAACTGAATTCATGCTATAATTAGCATCTTTTCCCAATTGCCAGGTAACATATTGACATTATTTTATCTACTGTCTGAAGAAAGGGTTTGTTACATCATAATTCAGAACTCCAAGAGCACATGCAGTATTGCTTTTTTGAAGAAATCTTAAAAAGATCCTAAAATTTCATGTCAAATTTTATTTGTGAGAACTGTGTATTTTAAAATCTGTCAAAAAACCCCAAACCTTTTTCTGTAGCACAAACATTCATATAGCTTATATCTTCAATACAATCAAATACAAAATATGATTTATGTTAAAAATTAAATCTGTGTAGTCATAGACTCTCATAAAAATATAAATACATTTGAACAAAGTAAAATGCTGAGCAATAATTAACAAAAATATTATTTATATAGTCAGTATATTAAATACAATGTACCAAATTTCAGTATTAACTACAACACATGCATATACCAAAATATTTTCACAATTATACATATAGATTTGCCCCACTTATGATTTCACAGATTTATTCTCATAGCTAAGATGAAAGCTAAATTTAAATGGTTTTGATAAGTTCAAAGCAAAAGGAGAGAAGAAGAGTCAGAATTCTTGGATAGATGTGATTTTTTTTTTTTTTTAAGAAATGAAAACTAAATGGTAAATTCATTTCTTATTTTCTCCTGAACAGCTGCTGCTCTGTGTCTTGAAAACTGACCTACTGGTGCAACACAAGGCAGAATTTCCAATTTTTTGTGTTTTCTAGGACCCCCACGGAGAAGTTTTGACAGATTTAGTACTACAACACATAATTCTTGGTCCCAGTTTTCTATCTCCCAGGTTCCCCAGTTCCCAGTCTATCTAAGCATACAGGTACATACAGGCAAAAGAGGAGATAAAACACTGAATCCTTCACCAGGAAGGCACAACAAGAAATTCACTCTTCTGTCTGACAAGTATGATCATATTGCTTTGATATCTGAAACCATGTAATGAGCAAGACTGTAACTGATAAATATCTGGACTTTTCAAACCTTCATGAGGCTGAAAGATGCTTGTTTGTACATCAAAGTTATCTGCTTTATACTGCCTTTTAACATGCTTGTTTTCTCTCCAGATGAATCAAGGACAAGTAAACTGGAACAGAGGGAAGCATGCCACAGCTTTTGAAATCCAATCTCTCTTACCTTATACTGCTAATTTGGGGATAGAGGAAATTATGTGGTTCAATTTACAATTAGGATTCCTCCATAATGATGCCTTTCCTCCATAGCTCTCCCATAGGACACAATCCTTTTGCAGAAACCTAAAAATAGAGTATATTGCACAGTCCAGCTGCAATGTTGTTTAACTTGGTGTCACAGATTGATCAACACAAATATAGACAACACAAAAAGACAGCAAGGTGCTCTGACTAAATATGATTTGAAGGACATCGCGAAGGAGCAATCTGAGCAGCTGTTAAAGGGTAGGCTTTCTACAATGCAGTTAATATTCAAAAAAGTTCCTTATTATGTGCTTATAAACAGCTCTTCAGAATGAGGCAATGCATGTTTACATATTGGTTTTGTGTATTGATGCTCACTCATCCCATCAAAATTAAAAATAATGTATTTATTATAAGGTAAAGCTCTCTGTATTCCAGGTAAACCTGAAGTGAAAGCAAATCCTATGCCCTTTACTGCAAACATGAAACTAAATCTACACAATGCCAAAACTTCTTAAGTAATATTAAATCTGGTTTTGGCTTGCCAGATTTTAGCAAGTTTAGTTAAAAACCACTTTTACCCATCAGGAAGTTTGGTTGCCACCTCCATTAACCATGCCAAGCTATCCCTTAGGAAATGGAGCTAGAAGTTTGTTGCTACACTGTATGTTAACTCAAAGACATATTTTACCTTCAAATTTGTTTCTTTTGGGGAGAAAGATGAACTGTTACCCAGAATAACAGGCTGAACACCTGAAATAGCACCCATAAACTAAGAGATCACCAGGGCATTATTTTTCACTTTACCAAAGTTTCCTTGTGCAAGATTGACTCTTCTGAATAAAACTAAAGATCTGTGGGAAACACATATAAAACCAGCATCATGACAAGGTCTCAGTCATAGTGCTGCTGCTTGGCAGATCAAGTTGTTCTGGAATGAGATGCCCCAGCCTTTTGAACCGCATGTCCTTCTGCTGGGCACACAGAGTGATCGCACCAAGTCATCAAATTTGCTTCATGTAAAGTGAAGAACATGTGTTTTTTTCTTGACTTGCCAGATTTAAAGAGCATTCAGAACAAATTGTGGTTCTTCCCATGGCTCTGCTATTCTCTATATCACAGGTGATGGCTATGGATGGATGGAGGATAAGTGCCACAAGGTAAAATCTCAGCCCCTTCCAACTTAATGGAACTCTGTCATTGTGTTCAGCGTTACGAGGGTTCCACCCCAGCTTCATTCATCAGCTGAAGAGTGACAGGGGGCTGGAGTCAGCTCAGCTTTAGAAGTAAGCAAATAGACCTACTCAAACTACTTTACAGTTATTGTGAATTTAAGTAAATCCACCTGCATAGTTCTTTCTTGTGTCCTCCTATAAACTGGCCTCTATTATATATCTCTGTTTTTTCCCTTTTTCTCTCACTGACAGTAGCTCTTCTGAGGGCCAGAAGAATCACTCCTTTGTTGAATCAAATGCCAGAGCACCCCAGGCAGGAAAGGTGCCCTCATGCCAAGCACTCCAGACTTCCTGGGCAAGGACTGTAGTGGTCTTGGGAGGTGACTGGAGAATACTAGATCAAATTACCGCAGTGCATATCACAACATTTTATAAAACAACAATTCCACAAATTTCTTTCTTCTCCTCCCCTGTTATTTCCCCAGTTTACAGACTGGAACATATAATTAATAAACACATAAGATTTTGGTGTGATGTCTAAAACAAAATAATTACAATTAAATTTTTCATTATTTCACAGACTCTTCTGCTTTTGCAAAAGTTCAGACTCAAACAGCATAAAATTTACAGAAATTGTTGGAGTGCCACCTATTGGAAATTGATGGACAAATGAAAAAGACCTTGGTTAACCTGCTTAAAATAATCATTCATTACTCAAGTGTTGGTTTAACTATATCAAGTTAAAGGGCTTTAAAATGCATACACTTCATGTTCCATTCATAATTATGTTAAAATTTAGATCAGCATGTAACTTTTAAAAAATGAACCTCTCTAAGGAGAAAACACTGAAAAGTGGTAAAGATTTATAGCCCTGGAGTTTAAAATAGCAAAAATCAGATCAGATCCACTAGAATAACCACCTGCTTAAAACCTGGGTCACATTACTAAGCTCTATATCCACTCTTGGTGTAAGGTTTATATCAGATCCTGGTTTGTACTGTACAGAGCCACAGGTAATCTTCAGGTTCACACAGTTCAGCTGTGGTTTTGACTCTGTAAATGATTCATTTACCCCATGGGAAGCAGTCACCTTGCGATAAAACAACCCTGTCCTCCCATGGAAAACTTAACAAATCAGTCTTGGGATAAGACAACCAGTTTTAATTAAATGATCTTCCACTGCAATTTCTGTTCAGAAGATACCCAGTCAATGCCATGACTGACTTATCTCCTCTCTATCTCCCATGAACAGATAAACATACAGTTTTTTTCCTCACTCTCTCCCCAGCTATAATTTCAGGCCTTCTAGCCTCTATTAAGTGAAAGTGCTGATTTACACTTAGAATTAATGACACTGCAAAAATTTTAAGCAGATGAAAAATCAGATGCAGTTTTAAACCTTGAATTTGATCCCTGAACTTCCTGCCCTCCCTCCTTCTTCACCACCCAACATGAAGCAGGTTTGGAGTGCCACTGCCTGAAAATCATCACTACTGAAATCCTCTCACATCTGGTTCATCTCCTTGTCTTTACTGTTGTGACTTCCTCCTCTGTGGCTTTATGAGCTCTTGCATGGAAAGAAGCAACTGGGTTGCCTAGCTCTTTTCTGTCCAAACATCCCAAGCTTGATCTCAGAACAACACTAGTCCTCTTCCAAGTCCTTTTATTAATTAGCACCTACCCCTGTCCAGCTCTTTTTGGTTGTGCTTAAGAGAGCTACACAAATACATAGAGTGGAAGCTTTTGTAGACAGCTCTAGGAATAAAACCCAGCAAACTGCAGCTAATTATACCTGATAGCATAGAGTACAAAAACAAAAAACAAAACCAAAAACAGAAGACTGTCACAGCACAGAAACAAAGTGAAGCAAAATATACTGTGTGGGATAATACACACACTGTATTTCATATATTCAGTTCTTGGAATTATTCCAGCAGCCAGCCATTCCAATCCACTCTGTCATCCTCAGTGGTCTAAAATTCCTAACTCTAATTCTTTGGCTAAGTAGTATTTTATAACACGTTTACAAAAATGACATACAGAACTATATTGCTAAAATACATGCTATTTTCTCTTATTTGTAGAAAGGGTTAAAAATATATTTTCTATTTATGTTGTTTATGAATTGATTTAGATAGTTAGTGACAGGATCACATTCTAAATTGGTTCCTAGTCTCTCACACCTTTACTTCCATCAGATGTCTGATACATATTTTAATTCTTCACAGCCACTTCTTCTTTCTCCACGTGGCTTGCATCATTCTGTCAGTACACAATTTTTATTCCTTGGTTTCATCTCTTCCTCCAGATCCAACAGAGTATGCTCCAAGCTTGTCTGTGGTTCATAAGAGACCTTTTCTCCTATGACTTTGTCTTTAAACTTCAATAATTTTCTGCCTTCTCTTGAGGCATGCTCTCACGTATAATTTCCTTCCCTTAACAAGCACATTTTCTTCTTCTGGGGACATACTTACATCAGAAGTTCAGGGGCATCAGAAATAACATTCTTTGGTGCAACTGTTGTAGACCCATATCTGAGAATAATGAAGTGTCTCCTATTCCCACTGTAGTATCTGCACTTACAGTGTGTACTAAGAAGGAAATGTGAGGACAATAAAAACACTTCACAGAATCACAGAATCATCTAGGTTGGAAAGGACCCTGGAGATCATCTAGTCCAACCATTCGCCCAGCACAGTTCCCACCTACAGCGTATTCTTAATCTCTAAATCGACCTGACTCTTGATCACTTCCAGGGATGGGGACTCCACCACCCCCCTGGGCAGCCCATTCCAACGCCTAACCACACATTCTGGAAAGAAATGCTTCCTAATATCCAGCCTAAACCTTCCCTGGCATAAATTGAGGCCTTTCCTTCTTGTCCTATCAGTTGTTACTTGCTTAAGGAGACTCATCCCCAGCTCTCTTCACCCTCCTTTCAGGGAGCTGTAGAGGGCGATGAGGTCTCCCCTCAGCCTCCTCTTCTCCAGACTAAACACCCCCAGTTCCCTCAGCCGCTCCCCGTACGACCTGTGCTCCAGACCCTGCACCAGCTGCGTTGCCCTTCTCTGGACACGCTCGAGTCATTCAATGTCCTTTTTGTAGTGAGGGGCCCAAAACTGAACACAGGAATCGAGGGGCGGCCTCCCCAGTGCCGAGTACAGGGGTCAGATCCCTTCCCTGTCCCTGCTGGCCACGCAATTGCTGACACAAGCCAGGATGCCATTGGCCCTCTTGGCCCCCTGGGCACACTGCTGGCTCCTGTTCAGCCGGCTGTCAATCAACACCCCCAGGTCTCTCTCTGACTGGCAGCTCTCCAGCCACTCCTCCCCAAGCCTGTAGCACTGCTGGGGGTTGTTGTGGCCCAAGGGCAGCCCCCGGTATTTGCCCTTATGGAAACTCCTGCAGTTGGCCTCAGCCCATGGCTCCAGCCTGTCCAGGTCTCTCTGCAGAGCCTCCCTACCCTTGAGCAGATCAACACTCCCACCCAACTTGGGGTCATCTGCAAACTGACTGAGGGTGCACTTGATCCCCTCGTCTAGATCATCAATAAAGATGTTAAACAGGAGTGGCCCAACACTGAGCCCTGGGGGACACCACTCGTGACCGGCCACCAACTGGATTTAACTCTGTTCACCACAACTCTTTTGGCCCGGTCATTCAGACAGTTTTTTACCCGAAGTGTGTGATTGTCCAAACCCTGAGCAGCCATTTTTGCCAGGAGAATGCTGTGGGAAACAGTGTCAAAAGCCTTGATAAAGTCAAGGTAAATTACATCCACAGCCTTTCCCTCATCCAATAACCAGGTTGCCCTGTCATAGAAGGAGATCATGTTTGTCAAGCAGGACCTGCCTTTCATAAACCCATGCTGACTGGGCCTGAGCATCTGGTTGTCCCGCATGTGTTGTGTGATGGTACTTAGGATGAGCTGCTCCATCAGCTTCCCAGGCACCGAAGTCAAGCTGACAGGCCTGTCATTTCCCGGATCATCCTTCCGACCCTTCTAATAGATGAGCGTCACATTGGCCAATTTCCAATCTGTTGGGACCTCCCCGGTCAGCCAGGACTGCTGGTAAATGATAGAAAGTGGCTTGGTGAGCACCCAGCCAGCTCCTTCAGCACCCTCGGATGTTGCGGCGGGCGGAGGAAGCAAGCAGCCGATTCAATGTGAATGATAGAGCAAGCTTCAACTTTATTGAAAGAAATCACACCTTATATAAGCATTCTACAATACACTACTTGCAATTCTATTGGATACATTTAAGAAACTACATTATAATGTCTCAGCCATTGGGTACATTTAAAAAGTCACATTATAATACACCAGCCCCTTGTGGCATTTCTGGTATGCATAAACATCTTTCTTGCTGTGAACCTGCTTCTCTCCCAGGGCTGCTTCCCTTCACCCCCAAGGTCATAATGCGCCCCCAACTTATCTCCTTGTTCTCACAACAATCCTCGCTAGCACAACTGAGCCCTGGATCTTCATCCTTGTTTACATAACTGTACCCTGGGTTCTTTCCTTTGTTTACCTCAGGTGGCTGGGACCGACTTCTGCAGGGAGCTATGGCCGACCAGCTCCTGCAGGGAGCTATGGCCTTGCTCTCTGCAAGCCATTCTCCAACAGGATGTATCCTATCCCATCCCATAGACTTGTGTGTGTCTCTGTGATGCAGCAGGTCACTGACTGTCTCTTGGATTGCAAGGGGCTTGTTCTCCCAGTCTCTGTATTCTGGCTGTGGAGGCTGGATTTCATCAATACAACTAACCTTGTTATTAAAGACATTATAAAGGCATTAAGCACCTCAGCCTTCTCCTCATCCCTTGTTACCAAATTTTCTCCTGCATCTAGCAGGTGATGGAGACTCTCCCTGGAGTTTCTTTTGCTACTGACATATCTATAGAAACTTTTCTTGTTATCCTTGATTGCAGAGGCCAGATTAATTTCCAGTTGGGTTTTAGCCCTTTGATTTCCACCCTGCATGGCCTCACAGCATCTCTGTAATCACTGAGAGTCACTAGCCCCTTTTTTTCCAAAGGCTGTAAACTCTCCTTTTCTCCCTGCGTTGCAGCCAAAGCTCCCTGTTCAGCCAGGTTTTTCTTCTCTGGCGTCAGCTTCTCTTAGAGCACCTGGGGACCGCCTGCTCCTGAGCCATTAACACTTCCTTCTTAAAGAGCACCCAGCCTTCCTGGGCCCCTATACCCTTCAGGAGAGTCTCCCCGGGGATCCTGTCAAGCAGGTGCCTAAACAAGACAAAGTCAGTCCTTCTGAAGTCCAGGATGTCAGTTCTGCTTAGCTGTCCCCTGACCTCTCCAAGAATAGAGAACTCTTTTATTTCATGATCGCTGTGCCCTAGTCGGCCTCCAACCTCCACATCGTCCACCAGCCCTTCTCTGTTCACAAAGAGGAGATCCAGCAGGGCAACTTCTCTGGTTGGTTCACCCACGAACAAAACTTCACTTACAACAAAATTCTCTGTGAAATCAACAGGTCTGCTTCAGGTTTCATGTCGTGTTTCCAATTTAAAATTACTATACCATAAGCATTTTAGGTGAGATCTAGTAGGGTTAAGCATAACAGTAATTCTCTGGTGTTGACAAACATCTTGGAAGACTTACTTGTTACCAGATTTTTCTGAGTCTGGATCCTGGTCTCCTCCTAGTCTTCTTATTCTTCTAACTGAAACTTTTGAACAACTCTAGTAGTAGTAGAAAATTAAACTGGGCCTGTTCCTCCACTCAGTGTCTTTCAGATTGGTAGTCAAGACATACCTATGAGATCACCCTTCTATTCTAAATATTCATGTACTTAAAACACAGTTTTAGTAGATTTCTTAAAAATTTGGTGGGGAAAGGAAATGTAGTCTGCAGATTCTTTTTCTGCTGGACTGTATGAAATGTAAGTTAGGTCAAGTTAATCAGAAACAGAAGTTCAGCTGCGCCTTTCAGTTAAAAGTAGAAAAGGTAGACTTAGGAGTCCTGTTGGCCAGGCTATACAAGAACTCTGGACAGGTGACATGACAGATGGAAATTAAATTAATAGAGATATTTTTCATTAGCAATTAACATAGCTGCATGAAAACAGAACAAATAAATATGCAACCATCACTCTCCACAAAAAAAAACCCCAAACCAACCAAATAACCAACCAAACAACCAAACAAAAAACCGAAACAAACACCCCAGAAAACAAATAAACAAAAAAATTATTGTAAGGCCCAATTTTAGGATACCACTGATCATTCAATTTAACATGAATAGGCACACTAAATGAATGAGGGGATTTAAAATTTCCACACTATGGATTTCTCCCTTGTGATATAAATATCTGTAAAAATCTCCCATGAGGTATGGCAGAAGACACCTTTAACCTTTTCATACATAATTTCAGATCATCTTAGCATAATTTTTCTTAGAATGAAACCATATGTCACCTAATGGCTCAGGGGAGATACTGGCATATGGAGTCTTTCATGCTTTAACTGCCAGTTTGAACCCAGTCCAGGTCAGTAAAAACCACCACTGCTGTATCTGAAGGCTGCTGGGTAACCTGTGTGAAATAAATTGGACGTCTCAGATCAGATCCTGCAACAAAGTTGTGCACCAGAACTCTACCACTGCAGAAGTCTCAAACTCGCCTTCTCTCAGCAGCATCAGCACGTCAGTCGAAGATTAAATGAGCGTTGTACGTACATGAGCTTTCTTTGTAGAAGTCACTCTGCCAAGCCAAGGATAAGAAATGGGTCAACGATTGTGAGACATTGCCCTGGAGCAGGACCTTTTCCACTCCTCAGACAGTCACCTCTAGCTGTTTTGCATTAGCATTACAACACCTCCTCCCAGCTCTTTCTTCATACAGATTTAATGCATTAGACAGATCAACGTTTAATGCCAACATTAATGCCAACTACCCAATGCAGGGTAGTCGTTCTTTCAGTAATGACAATTCTGCTGTCTAAAGTGAGGATTCAGACCTGGGAGAAATCTTTTTAAAAAGAAGGAGAATGCAGAATTAAACAGCGTCATGATGAGGGGAGGTTAAAACATGCAACCATTTTATGAAAGTTGAAGAAAATGCTATATGATAACAAACAGTTAACTTTTAAATAGTATCCAAGAGTAGAAATGAATTAAGTAATAATATTAATAGATGCATTGCAGCAGAGAACACTGAAAGCCTGATAAAAAGACATTTTAAAGCCTCTTAGGAAAAAATTACCAGGGAGTCTGTTCCTAATTTTCAACAGGAGAGATTTTTATCAGTATGAAATGCCATTTTTCCCTTTGCAGTAGTAAAAACATTGCATGTCTATATTATCAGTTCTCAGTAAGGCTTCAAAAAGTATCATTCTGGTTTTATTTCCTACTGGAAAATTTATGAAGACAGCTATTTTCATGCATAGCGTGACACTGATGTACAGCTGGGAAATGAAGCCAGGCAAATTAATAGATAATGCAGTTTTTTATGCACTCTGTGGGAGCTGTGTCACAAAGGAGGCTAACAGAAGGTGTTTACAAATAAAACAGAAACTGGGAGGTGATTTTAAAACCAGGACTGTTCTTACTGATCAGATTCTATTCCACTCCACATATATCCAGGTAAGCAAAGACCTTACATGAAAGCATTAGTGTAGTGAGTCATTAGTTCATTGATGTAACAGTTCATGTGTACCTATTTATACACTTTTATTCTGTTGCCAGTCTTGGTATTTTGCAGCTTTTCCCCACTGCAGCTTTGTGAAATAAATATGCATATACTAGAAAGCAGCATATACAGTTTACACATTTGCCTCTTTTTTTTTTTTTTTTAGTAAATTATATTGTTATTTTAGAAAAGACACTTACTATGTCAAGTGCTGAAAATGACACTGTCACATTCAAGATGTAGTCCCCTCTGTCACTATAGTAACTAAACTGTTAATCTGTATCTCAGCACTTCCTTGTGTCAGACTTGACTCAGTTCACTTACAAGGCTCCACACTCCCAGTCTCCCGGAGTATTTTTGTGCACCTCTCCTATGTTGTTAAGCCTCATAATCAGAGATGTAGCAAAGATGCCAAGAGGGGGTACCAATCCTGGTGTAACCGTGGGTGGAAAGATTTCAAATGAGGGTATATACACCCCTAAAATCCACTGACTGCTGTGACCCAAGCATGAGCTGAGCAAGCAGTACTGAAGAAGATGAATAAATGACTGGTGAGAGCTGTATGCTGTGCAGGATGCTTGCATACCCAAATCCATTGTTGGGAGAAGTGTGAGAGTGAAGTGCTGTGGAGGGATGATATCCTAAAGCCACAGTGCATTGCCCTTTCTGAAAAACATTCAACTGAATCCCACTGCTTATTTCTTGAGATGCCCAATGATACATCACTAGAAGTTATCTTGACTTGTCTCTTAAACACTACCCAACCATCTCAGTATTTATATCCAGCTACAGATCAGAAGCTGATCTGATAAATCTCAGCCTTTGTTATAAACTCAAGCTGTGTCTTAAAGCATTTGATTTTTTTCAATATGTTCATGTAATATGTATTACATTAACTTCTTCCTTTTCGAATGTTAACTTTTGCCTTGTATTTCTATTAAGCCTAGAGTTCAGATTTGCAAAGTTTTTTTGCAAATGGAGTACAGACTATGGTTTCTTCCACTTCTATCTTCTTTATACTGATAACAAGGTGTTCTCCTCTGGGTTGAAGAAAATGTAGAGGGCAATTTAAAGCATATATGTATGGATTAATCTAAGATTTACTAGAAGAAGATTAATAACAATATGTCCATGATTGATTTAGGGAATTTTAAAATAGTACTTTTTAGCCCCAAATTGGCTTCAGCACAAAAAACTTAAACATATTTCCAGATACAGTAAAGGTGATGAATCATGAAAAACAAACATTTGCCTCAATAGGTTAGATAGTCTACATGAACTTCAGAAACAGTGCCCAATTAAAAACACAATATGTATAATACTGTCACCAACATGGGACAAAAAATCTTATCAATACTAATTTGATGTAGATAAGCAGACACTCCTTTATTAATGACCTAACTCATGTAGTATGCTGATTATGTTGGATACAGTAATACATAATCAAGTTCTCATGCATAAACATGCTAATTCTTGTAACTCATTTTCTTATTCCCACCTCTTTCTGGTCATGCGCTTTTGAGTCCTGAAATGAGTCAGGGGGCTACTTTTGAGACCACCACAGACTACTACTGACCCAAAAGAAAGACCTTCCAACACCTTTGACTCAAGGACTTTGGCTCACATTGCAATTTTAACACTCTTCGAGGCCCTTTCACAATACAACTTTTAAAACATCTGGTCTACAGGACAATAAATCATCCTTACCAAACAGTCTAACAATGGTACCTCGTCCAGCAGTGTAACTGGTTGTATGGTTACTTTAAATTAAATACAACATCTCTATGACTACTTAAAACATTACACCACTATCTTCTATAAAAAAAAAGATATTTCAGTGAGATTCCATTCAGTTGATTAGTACTAATCATTCCTTACCAAAATCAACAAAAATCATCAAGTCAAATTAATAACAAATTAGTGACAATAAGTAACAATACCCTTAATGCAGTTAAACCGTTTACAGTTTCTAAAAGTTAAAGAAAAAAACCTGTTCTGCAATAATGGTTTAAAGGTATTCAACTCAGAAGTACTATTGGTCTGGCTGAGGAAGAGATATGACGTAAGAAGTTTTGGCATGAAAGACTGGGATATTTCAGTCAGGTAAGTTAAAATGGAATCAACACAGAGACTGACACTTGGACTAGAGAGCTGGTTGCACATCTTTTATACCCTCTGTTATACCTCTTTTGTATTTGACTCCTTCTGTACTTAAAAATAAAAATAAAAAAAATCACAACAGTTAGGTAAATGGTAGATAAAATGCATGTATCTGTCATTAATTAAATAACTCACTGTACAGGAAAAAAACAGCCTGTCATCCCCTCCTCAGAGATGGGATGGTTAAGTATTCAGGCTGACTCCTCATTAATGGCCAGGCTCAAGTACAATTTGGGCTTGGGTTATCTTTTCTCTGACAGGAAGCTTACTACACCATGACATGACATGTCTATCCCTTTTTCTAAACCTTTAGCTGGAGCACTGTATTTTTATTTCCCTTGGATTAGAGAAATTTAACCATTTAACTCATGGTTTAGATTTTTCTTACATGAGAGTCACAAATAGGCAGTGAAGAGTGGTGGAGGGGAACCTGGGAAGATATCTCAAGTAAGAAGAGTCAGCAGATCAGAGAGATAGATAAGCCTGGTGACAGATGTAACTGCTTGACTGGGGACACCTAACTGCCTTGCTAGGAAGGTCCCTATGGGACAGCAAGCTCACTGCTGCGTAAGCAGTGTGCCCTGGCAGCAATGCGGCCAACAGAATCCTGGGCTGTGTCAGCCAGAGGTAGCCCAACAGTTTGGGGCTGTTATTATTCTTCTAGGCTCTTGTCAGGCCACACCTGGAATAATACATCTCATTTTTCAGCTCAGGAAGGACACTGAAGGACTGGAGAGTGTCCACAAAGAGCCACCAAGGTGATTAGAGGATTGATAAATCTGATATACAAAGAAACATTGAAGAAATGGTGTTTGTTCAGCCTAGAGAAGAGAAGGCTCAAGGGAGACCTAATGACAGTCTTCCCATAGCTAAAGGGCAGATGCAGAGGAGGTGAAAGTACTCTGTGCAGGGATGCATAGTGACGGAAGAGCAACAGACTCAAGTCGCTTCAGGGGAAATTCCATGTGAATGTAGGAAAAAAATATTTCACCTTGAGTACACAGTCCTGGGCAAAGTGTATGAGCAGGGGAGCTGGACCAGATGAGTTCCAGAGGTTCCTTCCACTCACAACCATTCTTTGATTCCATGACAGCTAAATGCTGCAAGCGGTGGAAGCTCTTTTGATGGACATATTGAAGACTCAGCTTGATAGGACCTTGTTTTCAACAGAAAATGGGATGATGCAATCTCCAGGGGGTTCTTTTCAATATAGACTTTCCTATAATTTCTATCCTAATGGAAATAATTTTTTAAAAATTTGTTTGCAACAATCCAAAGATTGGACCAAAAGACAAATTTTTATCAAGAATAACTATTAGTTTGAAGCAGAAATTTCAGGGGGGTAAAAAAACACAAACAAACAAACAAACAAACAAAAAGCCACAAAAAAAACCAAACAACAACAACAAAAAACCACAACCAAAACCACCACAATAAAGCAACAGTTTTAGAGCTGCTCTGTTCAGCACAGACCTGTGTCTACTCAGTTGCTACCCTGTCTCACTTCAGTCCAGAGACCTCACATCTCCTTTTCCTGCTATGGGCCAGACACCAAACCAGCTAGCAGACTGCTGCCATCACAGAAATTGTGGCCAAAATCTGGTCAGAGGACAAATAAGAATATTAGTTATGTTCAAATTATACTTTTGCATTGAAAAACTTAGTGATATCAATACATTTCAAAACCATTTGAAGTGCCACCAGCAGTGCAAAAAATAGTGTCTACCTATTCAGACTTTCAGACTACTTGCATCTACCTTACAGACTTTCAGAAAGGCATATATTTCTTCTGTGAAAAACTTGGTTTATACAGATTGCTACAGAGGGCCATAACTATTCTGGGACTGCTGCTGAGTAAAGAGTGAGCATAGTCCTTGTTTTCTGGGAGTTTTAAAAGGATGACGCTAGGACAGGACTACATGCTTATTGCCCTGTTTAGAATGTAGTATAATTACCTTTGGGCAAAACATTCACAAACAGAATTAGCTATATTTTAAAAAAACATTACAGACTCTACCTTTTTAAAAAGCTTTTATCAGTGCACAACATTTCTTTGCTTCACCTCAAGGTTTTTTACATTTGGAAATATCCTTTTCTGGTACAAAGTCACCTGACTTCCAGTACTTCCATTAGTGAGGTATTTCCTTCTCTCTGACTGATCCTGAACTCAGTGTTGCACTTTCCCACAGAGTTACATACTTTCCTTCCTGTGATGACTAGTACCACGCATGCTATTCCTCTTAGATTGCTAGATTCCACTCTAAGGAATAATCATAAGAAACCACAGTTCTGGCACAATTTAGCATAAGGAGCTTAAATTGTTATGGTGCAACCCAGACAGTTTATTTTCTCTATCCCCTCTGGTATTACATTCAGATATCCACTCTCATGTTTTTTGTTGCTTCCATAATTTTGCTATTCATCACACTTCCTGGTAAATTTTCCAGACTAAAGAGAAACCCATATTAAACATTATTTGCTAAGAATACTAACAACTTGAAATACACCACTGGTGTACACAGCTTGTTCCATCATTCTAAGTATGCCATAGATCAAGCTATCTACCTGCAATGGTGAGCATATTAAATCACTTGAAGTTCCATTTGCATGATCATCTTTCCAAACACTCTTGCTGTGTTGCTGACTCAAGCACTTTGAAAGACTCACTCAAAATTACTCTTTAAAAAAACTGCAAACATTGTCTCACTGAGTTTGCAGGAAATTAAATGTGTTAGCACTTATCCATTTCAAATTAGATTTAGCACATGTCTAACGTAAGCGCACCTAGCTATAGTTTACATTTGTCTCTCCAGCAAGCTTTTTAATCAAAAGTAATTTAGTGTTAAGCGTATCAAAGAGCCTTTCATTAGCCATTGATGGGACCTGATTTATTCATATGGTGTGCAACTGATGTTGCTGATGCTGCTGTCTACCACATCTCCAATTTTAAATAAGTGTTTCAGTTTTGGAGTGATATTTTTGCGAAGAGCTCATCTGCAGTTTTGCATTGTGCAAGACAGGAACTTTTTGTGTGCTCAAGGTGTCTGGTTTGCACTGGTAAATGAATTGTAGAACTAGTCATAGGACATCAGGTGGCAGATTGAAGGGGATTTTTCTGTTTTCTTGTGTCATGCTGGGTTTTCTTTTTCCAGAAGTGGTTGCAGGGCACCATTGTAATTTGCATACTGTTTTTGTAGCTATTGCAGTTACCTCCCTGCATAACTGAGTTGCAGTTCAGAACTTTGCAAGTATACAACAACCAAGGTCACAAGGCCTTATTTTGAATGAGGCATCTATCCTGAATAAGGTTTTTCATTGCACAGTCCCAAAACTCAGTGGTTGTGTCAAGACATGGCTTTGGAAACTGGTTTGATGCCTACATCCACCAATGTGTCATCAAGCAATTCACACAGGACTAGAGTTATTAGAGGTGCAGAGGAAGTACAGGGGGACTGACAGAAATCCTGTTTAGTTTAGTATAATACATGGGCATTTCTAATAGCTCCCAGCTAGATCTCCGTATCAGCTATGTGCTTTTCAGAAAGTCCCACCTAGCTTCCTTGATATCTCAGTTATCCACAAAAAAAAAAAAAAAAAAAAAAAAAAAAGCTTTCTCTCATGCCTCCTTTTAATTTTTAAGTCCTTCAGAACAAGTTTCTCACATGGTATGGCTGAAACTTCACTTGTAACTTTACTCAATTTATCCTCACTGAAGTAAAAATTTCACTTCTTTTATCCAGCAAAAATCAAGAAGGGTCACTTTATGCTCACATCATCTAGGTAGTGTCAGAAAATGAGAATCATCTTGCCAAGCTCATAACAGTATGGAAATCAGTTATGCCACCAGTCAGACACAAGCATCAATAAACAGGCATTTTCCACTGGTGATTCAGATAACTCAGCAAGCTCACATGTTATCTTATACATTTGTGTTGCCAAAAGACATATTTTTGAAACTGTGAAAATGCTCAGTGCTTTTAACAAACTGAAAGTTGAGGTGTTCCGATACATTGCAAAATTCCTAGATACTCAACACATACTACAACTAGGCAGGGCAACAACATTGTGCAAATAG
Source organism: Athene cunicularia (assembly GCF_003259725.1). NCBI lineage: Eukaryota > Metazoa > Chordata > Aves > Strigiformes > Strigidae > Athene > Athene cunicularia. Next base: position 11,861,052 of record NW_020799143.1, read on the forward strand.
TTTCTTACCTTACTAAAGTAACCAAAAGAAACTCAATATGTCAGAATGAAATCTTTAAAGATGAGTGCTTACAGCTCACAGATTTAGTTACATAGGAGCAAGTCTTTTGAATACCTTCAGTAATGTGCACACCTACAGAACTGTCTATTACAGGAAAGTTGATGACTGTGTCTGGCAAGAACTGTTCAGATGCTCTAGTGGTGAAAATTAGCAGACCCTTGTCAATTCAGGAGGCTAGAAGGAGGGTAAAAGGAGAGACAAGCAGTCCACCAGCTATAAAATAAAGTCCATTTCCATTCATCTTGACAAATCCAATTCAGATAAATATCCATCATCCAAAATATTTACATCTTTGTTAAAATACATATTATCCCATGTGCGTTAGAAGATACAGTTCAGCCTTATTTCCTCAATGCTGACCTTCTGTCTCCACAAAACTTTTTAGGCAAGGAACAGATTTTTATTTTTTTTTTTTCACTGTTCTTCCCCCCCACCAGCATGAAGGATGAAAACATGCTTTTACATACTCTTGCTGTGTGCCCATACCTCAGTCTCTTTCTGTCAGTCTCTTTCCCTTTGACAATATTTGAACTTTACATTCCATTTCAGCCAAATAAGACAAAGGGGTCTCAAAGGAAGTTGCTTGGAAATAGGCAACGAAAGACCACATTAGTGCCCCGAAGATGGAGAGGCTAAAGGATGCATTCCAACATTATTATTCACCTGAGAAACCCCCTGAAAGAGAAACTTGGTGTTACTCAGGAGTCTCTGAATATACCAATTGCCAGCAAAGATTAGATTGGGGCTTATACCTATTAGATTCCATAAGGCACAGACATCCGCTGGGAACCAGATTTTAATAGTACTGTAGTTCCTGGAGGAACTGTTTCTCTCCCTCCCCCAAACCTGCTATCCCTTCATTCATTGTCTCACAAATAAGCTTCACTTTGTGTGCGTGTGTGATGAACTGGTAAAAATCTGCTAAAACAGCCTCCCACAGTATCATCTGATTCCACTTTGCCTCTGTGGTTAAATGTAGCCTCTTGTGTACAGACTTCTTCTGCTCCCCATGCATTACTGCACCCGGCCTCCGGGACCAACTGCCTCTAGTTATCCATGACTTCATGTAAAGAAGGAAGGCACCAGAGCCCAACAGTAATAAAGGAACAAGGAATATCTTCTACACAGACTGAAAAGGGTGTTATTCCTGCCTTTCATCACTGGGAAAGTATTTCCTGCCTTTTGACAAAAGACCTTTCCCCCTGCTCACCTCTCTGCCCCTTCAAAGACCTCCCTAATCTTTAGGGGACTGACTGGTGGTTTACAGTCTACATGTATGAGTCAGGATGCTCTCAAAAGCAGTCTTCAACTAAGGTAGAACCAAGCAGAGAAAGTGATACAAAGCCAGGCACAATTAACCTGAAATGTTTCCTTCACTAAAAAAGGATATTGTTTGAATTATGAGTGGGCATAATTACCTCTATTTGCTATACAAAGGTATCTGTCTGAATAAAACAATACTCTCTGAACAAAGATATATTTTATGATATGGAATGGGGCAGGGAAAGAAAACATTTTGCAAAACTATAATTCTTTTGCACTTTTGCACTCATTAATCTGGCAACATTAAAACAACGCACGATCGTTTTAATTTAAACAAAATAATCAAGATTATTTAATTAAATAAGGGTTTTATCCTATGGAACCTTTTAATACGTCATTCCAAGAGCAAAATCTGCTGATGCACGTGGAAGATAGCCCACTAAAGCAGAGGGAAACAGAATCTGGATACACATTGCCATCTAGTGGAATCCTCCCCGGCAGATCAAGGCTTGCTTTACTCGGGAGCAACTCTGTTCAGAGATGGTATTGATATTTAACAGGGGAAATAAAGGGGTTTTAAGATACATTAAGCATCAGAGAGTCTTAAACGCAGGTTGCACAGACAGATATAATGTTACAGTTTAGGTCAGCTGAATCTCTGTTGGGATATCTTAGTCGGGAAGTTAAGACACAAAGCCTTTCATCCTTAAAGCACTGCTTCAAAACAGAAGTAAAACAAATAAATACACTTGTCAGTTCCATTTTACAAGAAGTACATGACTGCTAAAGTGTTCTATTTCAGATTTAAGACCACACTAGACAAGCAAGATAACTGAAGGGTTATCAAGCTCAGAGAGGTGTATCATTGAGGGAAGGTTTGAAGAAGAATGGTGGGCCAGTGGTGGAAAATCTGAAGCTCTCCTACTTAAGACCTAGCAATTAGTAGACACAGACATTGTACAATTTTATCAGCTCAGCAACTTTCCCAAACATGAAATTTATTTCAAAATTGAGATGGTTAGCTCCAAGTTCAGATGAGTCAGGGACTTATTTGTGGAGTGATTAATGAATACCAAATAAAGCAAGCCACCGAAGGATGAGTCATACCACCGTAACACCAAATAAATAACAGGTATAGCCCTACTGGTTCTTACTCCTATTGTGGCTTTTTATTTGCTTGGTCTCTGTTTATTCTCATAATATACTCTATGAGATATAATATATCTCATATACTCAGAGTAATTTCCAGCTATTTCACTTCAATTTTAGTTTCTTTTTCTTCTACGGCATTCACTCACAGATTAAGGATGTATTCGCCCTCCTGATACAGTAGATACAGTATTAAACAACCTCCAAACTGCAGTCTCCCTGTTTGGTTTTTTTTTTTTTTCTTTTCCCTTAGTCAACTAGAGTTAGCCCTAAAGTCTTTTCACTGTGAAGTAACAAAGTCCAGTCCCCTCACTAGCATTATCATTCCTTAGGTTTATCAGTTGGAACAGCAGGTACATCAACAGTACCAGAGATTGCAACTTCCTCTGAACTTCTTTTGACAAAGAAAAGGCTATCCTCACATAGGTTTCATAATACTTCACCTAAATCAATACTTTGCTGAAAGAACTGCTGAAAGCTGAAGCCCAACAACAATGAAGTTGATGGGCAGTCAACCATGTTGTGAAGACGACTAATGTGAGAGGGAGGACTAAAATCATCACCACATGGAAATGAGGCAAATGGGTTTCTAGCCAGATAGCATGGTCATCTGGCTGAGCCAGTAAATGTAGTTGCAGTGTGAGAAGAAAGGAGCAAAAGTAAGCCCATTGCAACATGAAAGATGTCTTCAAGGTCACTCAGTGACACCTTTAAGGTTAGGCAAAGATAAAGACACACACTTTTAATAAGTGCAACAGAGAGCGTATGTACTGCTCAACCTAAAGAACTAAACATATTAGTTGGTGGTTGTGTTGGGTTTTTTTTTCCCTCTTTTATTTCTTCCTAAGAAGAGTCTCAGTGCACCGTGTTTATTTGAAATCAACAAATTGAATTGAGACTGTTGTATAGGTAGCCCTATAGGCCTGTAATATCATTAAGCACAGACCACAGCAGCCAGAAACAGTGGGCCTGATCTGCCTTCCACTACAGTGGTGTAAATAGGGTATCTCTGTATTTAAAAGAATGAAATTTATCCAGATTTTTAGGAGTGCAACTAGGGCAGATCTGGCCCAGCTTGTTCAGTGGCCACTAGGGCCCACAATACACATGCAGTGAGGCACAGATGTACAGTGAAGTCTGAAAAATATGTTCTGTCTTTTTTCAAAGTGTGTACAATGAATATTAAACAACCCCCTGAAGTTCACATTGCCACTTACCTAGAATCAGCACTGCAGTCCCTATTATATGCTGCACTATGTGGAATGCTAATGATTATTTAAACTAATTCAGAGAGGATGCGTAAAGAGTCATGGCAGTGACAGGGATATGACACATAGTAAGTGCAAGAGTATTCTGTAGCTTTATATATTCCTTTTCTTTATTCTTTATTTCAAGGAGACAAAACATTTTTTTCCAAATTGTATTACTTTTGATAGCCTTGGAGGACAGAAAATGAGATTTCCGTATCCACATGGGGTTAAGATACCTACAGGCCAATTTTGATTTCAGAAAAAAGAAAAGCTGACAGGTACCAGAATACCATGTGAAAGGCTAGGGTGATGTCACATCCCACTCAGATGAGGGAGACTGGTAAATCCCCAATGAAGTGGACAACAGTGAGACAAGTCTCAAAGTCCAAACAGTTATTAACTTCCCACAATGTACTAATTGTATACACTATAATTGACTAAGTATATAACAACTTGTGTCAAGTAATACAGTATGTCTTGGATTGCTTAATGGCAGTGAAGGAAAAGGGGGGAAAACAAAAGAAGGAAGATGGAGAGAATAGAAGAATAGAGATCAGAAGTCTGGGTTCCTGCGTTGATCCTGCCAGCAAGGGTCCCTGTAGGCATCCATCTTCCTCACTTCAATTCAATTCACTCTCCGGGCCCTCCCCTCACACACCCCCCTTTGCCTCCCTCTCATTTTATACCCACTTTCCTTGGGTCTGTCCCCCAGGTCGACAAACATACCTATGTATCCCATGTATGGAATTAGCATGATCTTGTTAGTCTTTGTTAGCATATTCAGAGAGGTGAACTTTAATATGCATTTCGTGGATGATGAAGCAAAGGTCATTCACCTGACAGATGGTATTTGAAGTTTGCCCAGGTGCACCAGAGCAGAGCCGTCCTGTCTCCACAGGAGAGGAGCAGGGCTCCCTCCTCCAGCTGCATCCTATTCGGGCAGCCTTATCAGCTTTGACCGCCACACTGTCCACCCTGTGACTATAGTTTCATTACTTGCAAGTGTTTGAAACATTCCTTAGCTTGGAGGGCCTCCACTCCCCCTGCTAACTTTTATCTGTCTCAGGCTGTTCTTCTCAGTCCTTGTTTCTTTCAGGCCTGTTTCTTTCAGGACCTGTTTTCCCAAGTCATGTCTCACAGGTGATCAATTGAATCATAAAGGATAATAGATAAGAATCTTCACTAAAAGTGTGGTATGTGGAAATTCCCTGTAAGCCGCAATGTTTTGCAACCTCATACTTGCCTTCTAAATATATTTGCATTAGATTTCAAAGAAAACCAGGAAGTTTTAGCTAAGAGATAGCAAGCTGTGCTGGTTTTGGCTTGGGTAGAGTTAATTTTCTTCATAGTGAATAGTATGGGGCTGTGTTTTGGATTTCTGCTGAGAAGTGTTGATAGTTCAGAGATGTTTAAGTTACTGCTGAGCAGTGCTTGCACAGAGTCAAGGCCTTTTCTGCTTCTCACCCACCCCACCAGCAAGTAGATTGGGGGCACACAAGAAGTTGTGAGGGGGTACAGCTGGGATAGCTGACCCCAGGCTGATCAAAAGGGTATTCCATACCATATCATGTCATTCTTAGCATGTAAATCTAAGAGTAAAGAAGGGGGGCATGGGGGGGTGTGGGGTGTGGGGTGTGTATGTTTGGCATGATGGCATTTGTCTTCCCAAGAAACCATTACACATGATGGAGCCCTGCTTTTCTGGAGATGGCTGAACACCTGACTGCAGATGGAAAGCTGTGAATGAATTCCTTTGGTTTGCTTTGCTTGCACACATGGCTTTTGTTTAACCTGTTAAACTGTCCTTATCTCAATCCATGAGTTTTTTCACTCCTATTCTTCTGATTCTCTCCCCCATGCTACTGTCAGGGAGTGAGCAAGCAGCTATGTGGGGTTTAGTTGCTGGATGGGGTTAAACCATGACACAAGAAGATGGTGTGACAGCCAACATTTCCCAGTACTAGAAAGACCGTATACACAACAACATACAATCCTCACTAGCATATCTCACTTTTTCCTTGCATTTTCTAAAAAATACCACAGTTAATGCATCAGCCAGCAGTAGAGTCAGAGGATTTCACTTTTTAGAGTTCACTACAGCTTCCACTTATTAACTCAAAAGTGGGTTATCATCTTTTAAAAAATGTTTTTCTGACAGGGTTGCTTGTGGCTTGAAAGAACCAGCATTCAGATAGTATTAATCTTAGGCTACAGTAAACTGAGGTTAATAGGATCTACTCTGTTCTGGTTTTGTGCCTCTACGCTCTCAGAGGATGTCTTCCCCAAATCATCACTCCAGTAAATTCTAATCTAAAATTAAGTCATTATTGGACAAATATATATTCTGAGCAGTGCTTCCTTGAAGAACCAGTCTCAACCTAAATTTCATTTATGTTGCAGAGGAAACCTGCACAAAACTGAAATGAACTGTGGATTCTCTTACAAACATACTGGCACAAAAACATGAGCACCTGAGCTACAATTAACTAAACAAGTAGACAACTGAATATCCAGATGAACCTACCTGGTTTCAGCGTAAGTCCTTCTCTGTCCAGAGGAGAAGCCAGGACCTCTAAGAAGCTGTAATACTTTCATAGATTAACTCAGATTGTTAAACTTGGGGACAAACCTAGATTTAGATACTCTAAAATACCTTGACACCATTGTGTTAGATATGATTCTGTGTTTTAATTTGAGATACATGAAATATAGCACACTATATTTCTCCAGAGGAAGTTCTTGGCTAGAAATGTGTATACTAAGACACATTTCTATAACATGTTCTCCACTTGGCTTATCAGTTCTGTTCCTTAGTTTCTTCTTCAATGCTCAAAGCAGCACAGTGGCAGGGAAACTGACTGCAACATGAACTGTGCTTTTTCCAAGACAGAGATAGCAAAATGGTTGCTGCTATGGCTCTGCAAAATGCTCCTAAGGTGAGAGGGATGGAGATACACTGTACAGTATCTTGCTAAATGCTTGTGCAAAGGTTAGAAACAATGTAATACAGAAGGGGGGGAAAAAGAGAAAAAAAAAAAAAAAAAAAAAAAAAAAAAAAAAGCCTATTTAAATCTTAAAGGGAACATCAGTTCGTATTTCTAGCTGTCCTTGACGTTCTTTGCTCAGTTTATAGCATCCTTTCCCCCAGGTAAAACAGTAGGGAGTTTTGTTAATTTTTGAGTAGATGTGTAGCCTACTTCATTACTCCCCTGTATAAAACATTTTAAGGACAGAGACCTTTTAAAGATTCGTTCTTTCAAGCTGCATTTCTGGGGACAAATTCTGAGCACAGAAAATATCACAGAAAAGGCTTGTGTTTCTTGCATACAAGTCCTGTCAAACACATTCTATCAGAATTTATTTTTAACAGCATTTTAACAAACTAAAATATTCAGCTAAAGAGGAAAAAAAAAAAAAGGGTGGGGGTATTAATCATGAAAATCTAAAGATTGGAAAAAAGAAAACTAAGAATAAAGAAACAGGCGAGCCACCTTTTGCTGAGCACATCTTCAAAATAAGTCTCCACAATGTTAGCCAGTCAGCTTGATTGTCATCACAACATCTGAACAATGCTGGGCTATACTTTCTGACACCAAGTGGCTAATCTGTAAAGGTGCATTCTGCTGATCTTTTGAACATGCTCCTCCACGTTCAAAAGGCTGTTAAAAGGAAGTTGTACTCAAAGGTTCTTAAAAAGACAATCCTCCTCAGCCCACCCTTGGTTGGATTACAAGTTCTAAGATGCTCTTTCATAAAAATGCTGCATATCATTCACCTAAACTTTTTTTTTTTTTTTAATTTCACTCCAGCCCCTTTACATTTCAAATTAATTTTGTTTTATTTATATTCAAAGTAGTGTTGAATTCAGAAGTCAGATTAAGTATTTTAAAAGATCCTATCTAAGACACACCATGCCACATTCTATGAAGACTACTGAACACCTACACTATTGATATTAAAAGTCATTCACAAACAATAAGAGTCCAAACAGTAGTTAAAACTAAGTTTGACATGGAACAGACTTGTCCCCCTCCCCTACTGTTATTATAGAAGCAAATCAGAAAAAAACCCAAACATACCAGCCAAGAAGAATAGAAAAACAAATGCACCAGCATGATTGTCATTTTGTTGAGGCTAATTGTTTCTCAAAGTTAATGATTATTGGGACCCAGATGTCTTCAGACTCTCACAACAGTAAAAAATCTGCTCCTATTAACTGTGATCAGCATTCTTGAAAAAAAAAAAATCCCATTTTCCTTTTAAATTTCTATGTCTAATTAACAATTAAAAGGAGTACAGTTACGTTTATTTCTGCTTACTGTAAGGCAGTCATCACCACAATTCCTATACATTGTCAAGTCTTTAGGACATTCAATGAATGCTTCATAGTGGACCCTGCTCTCTCTATGTCCCTGGGTGGACATTTAAGCCAAGTATGTCCAAATTCTCATTCGCTTGCTGATTTCTTTCATTCCTGACCTTTCTATTAATATGATTCTTCTGCAGCAACACAGAAAAGATTTTCCTATCTGGTAAGCATTGCAAATTGTACTTTAAATACATTTTTATGTCATCTATTAGCTCCCTCTGCAGTCAGGTGACCTCCTCCAAGAACTCTCCTCATCTGTCCATGATTCCCTGAGAGCATAGTTTTTGTATCAAGCTGCAAATGAAGAAAAATAGATTAAGGGCTCTTGAATGCATACTAGAAGTCAAATAAGAGACTGTGGAGTATCCTGGGTACTATAGCAACCTGCTGGTAGTGTATTTTTTATACAAATTAACTGCAGCATTTACACCAGGTAAAACTGGTGCCTACCACAAGCTTCAGATATAAAGCAGTCTTTGCTGAGGTGATGATCACAGGGATGAATTGTTGTCAGTAGTTTGTTACAATAAAGAGTAAGAATTTTTGCCTAGCAACTAGGCATGAAAGAAAGCATCTCCTCAACCTTCACACTAACTTAGAGCTTTGCAAGACTGATCTTTGGTAACTGAAGGCAGATACCTTAAAAGAAAGTCAGTGTTTTGACAAGTCATTATCACATTTAATTTCTGAATAGCCTCACTTTCAATCCCATTTGCTTTAATTTTTGCTCCTCGGTTTCCAACTGTTATGTCCAGTGGAAATTCTGCCGTCCTTGTGGAGGGAGCCATTTTCAGAAGAGACTTTGCTACTAGCAAACAAGAAGTGCAATTGATTTCTATTTAACTTTTAAGTATTTCGTAGATATCAGGTAACAACCTACAACCACAGGATAAACAAACAAAAAGGCAGCAAAACAGCATTTGCTATTTAGGTAGACCCTGAACTACCTTGGGATATTTTGGAAGCCCACTCAGTAAGAGTTTGTCTTGCAAAGGTACAGCATGCTGTGCCAAGAGACCGCACCCAGCTGCTATCGGTCACAAATGTGAGGTTTTCTGTAGCCTGGGGCTTCAAGAGTGCCCTGGAGGAAGGAAAAGATCAGCTGCCAGGTGCGGTCACAACTGCTCCCAGCTGGTTCTGAAATCAGTGTGCACAAAGTATCACACACGAAAACTTCAACCAACCACATGGTGCCTCTGTTCAGACATGTTTAAGGCAGCTGCTGGAAGAGGCGAAACAGAGGAGATAAATGGACAGCGACATCGCTGAGGGCACAGATGGAGATGTGGTCCTCAGAGATGCCTCAAGCCAGAGGAGGTGCACCTCTGAAGGGACTGCAGCCCACAGAGGGGATGCACTAAAGAGACTGTGGCCCTCAAGTGACATGAACTAGGGTAGGGACACCCCTGAGGGTCTACAGTCCATGGATGATTGCCACCAGGACAGGGACATTCCCAAAGGGACTGTGGCTCATGAAGAATATATGCCAGGGTAGGAACTCCCCCAAAGGGACTGTGACCCATGCATAAACCACACCGGACAGAGGAAAACAAGTAAGAATAAAAGACTAGGAGAAAGAAAACGTGTACAACCCCAACACCAGTTCTCCAAATCTTGGCTGTTTTCACTTGTGACATCACTTTAGCTGGTCCCCAGTGGAATCCCACTGACTCAGGATGTTTTTACAAGGTTCGCTGAAGAAACTCATTGACCCTGCAACTGAGACATATTAGTGTGAGGGGTACATGAGAGGTGGATTCCCCATAGGCTTTTCCTGCACACCCAGCGATAATGGATTTGTCTCAGTCCTCACATCAGAGGTTCACAAATTCGTGTTTCCTCTAAGTCCTGCTGTGTATGCTCATCCTCTGAAAGACTATTAAATCTGAAAGATTGTTAAGTGTAAATTATATAAAATCTATGCTGTATGGGGGTTTGTTTGTTTGTTTGTTTTTAAGGTAACAAGTAACTGCTAAATAGCACCTGGTTTTAGATAGATAGCAGACATTAACACTAGTGCTCCATTGGTAATATCCTTACCCCTGAGGTGGTATTAAATAATATGCCAGCATGGTGTCAGGCTGAATTGTTGGAAGCACTGTCTTTAAGATATGGTATTAAACCTATATCTGAAATATTTACAGTCCTTGGAGATCTCCACTGCACTGTGAGCAAGGCTGTCCCTGGAGTTCTGACTAAATCACATTTTTTCAATTACATTCTGTCAACCTAAATTTCCACTGCATTTTTGTTTAGATACTGTATACTCCTTTGCCTCTTGTCTTAAACTGTTGTGCAGTATTTGTGCACACTTTTAGAAGCTCACATGTTGATAAGTTCTTGGAGAGCAAAACATAAGGTCATGCCACAGCTTCAATGGGGAAAGTGCTTTTATTTCACTCAGACTTCAGAAGAGTGGTACAACCACATTCCTCACTTCAAGTACAGGCAGAACTTTGCAGCATTTACGGGAATCATTAGAAAGAAATGGCCACTGGTAAACTCAGTATAACCAGCTTCAAATAAAGGTGGCTCTTGACCCAGAATCTTATCAAGGGTGGCACATTTGGGGATCTTTCTAAGCAGAATTTGCATTTTTTCGGTACATGAGTAGTATTTTCAAGCTTCTGTTTGTTACAGAAATAGAACTAGTAACTTTTTAATGAAAGCTTGTGATTTCAGGTCAACAATTGTCATTTAAATAGTCAGGAGAACTAATAACAGAAACTTCTGCACTCGTGACATACTACTTCCTCATTCCCTTCATCTTTTACAAGACTTTCAGTGCAAGTTCTAGTATATCCCACAAAAATGTAGCACCAAATTTTGTGGCAGAAGTAAACCATTGTCTAGATCCCACAAATGCATCAACAATGCAGAGGAGATGGTCTACTCAGGAAAATTGAATTTTTACACACACCCCAGATAGCTTTTCCCTGTAACATGGAGAAACTCCTGATATGATTCTAACCCTTTAGAATCACAGAATCATTCAAGTTGGAAAAGACTCATAGAATCATTGAGTCCAACCATCAGCCCTATTCTACAAAGTTCTCCCCTACACCATATCCCCCCAGCATCTCATCCAGATGACCCTTAAACACATCCAGGGATGGTGACTCTACCACCCCCCTGGGCAGCCTATTCCACTGTCTGACCACTCTTCCTGTGAAATTTTTTTCCTAATGTCCAGTCTGAACCTCCCCTGTTGCAGTTTAAAGCCATTCCCTTTTGTTCTATCACTAATTACCTGTGAGAAGAGACCAACACCAACCTCTCTACAATGTCCTTTCAGGGAGTTGTAGAGAGTGATGAGGTGTCCCCTCAGCCTTCTCCTCCTCAAGCTAAACAGTCCCAGCTCCTTCAATCTCTCCTCATAGGATTTATTCTCCAGGCCCTTCACCAGCTTCATTGCCCTCCTCTGCACTCACTCCAGCACCTCGAGATCTCTCGTATTGAGGTGCCCAAAACTGGACACAACACTCCAGGTGTGGCATCACCAGTGCAGAGCACAGGGGGACTGTCACCTCCCTACTTCTGCTGGTCACACTGTTTCTAATACAAGCCAGGATGCCGTTGGCTTTCTTGGACACCCAGGCACACTGCTGGCTCATGTTCAGCTGCTTGTGCATGAGAACACCCAGATCCTTTTTGAGGAAGGTACAATTATTTTTTTTTTTTAAATACTTAAATCTGTGTAGAAAACTGCAGACAGGCAGTATCACCCTCTTTGTGCAAAAATTTGTCTATCCATCATTCAGCACAGCAAGCCAGCTGTTAAATCCCTGTTCTTTTATTTTTGGAACAGGAATACAGTAAATAACTTATTCTAGAAGATTACCATCAATTTTCTTCAAAGAAAGCAGTTCTCTTAGTTCAAGTTCAAATTAAATAAAAGCTCTCTTATCTAAGTGTCATCAGAGACAACAACAAAGGGATTTCAGAAATCTTTATCACCTCAAATTCCCATAGAAAGCTAAAATTGTTCCACACTAAAAGACTTCTCACAGTTTGTCCACAATATAAGGTATATTCTGAACAATTTCATGTTTTTCCATGTATTTTCCTGCAGAATTATCCCTTATTCTGATTTAGTCTCATTATTCGAAAGTTATTTCAGACAAGCAGAGTTCAAATAAGCACATCCACAAGTGGAGTTACTCAGTAATAGCTACAGAAATTAAATTTACATTTACTTTAATCAGAATTAACTTTCAGGTGTGAACAAGCTCCTTATTATGTTATGGAAACAGAGGCTGAATTACAATGATCTAGTTAGAATACAGCTGCACACATATACAAGAAAAAATAATTAAAAGTATGATTTTTAAAAGTATCTTACTAAAGCATTTATTCAAAAATCACTGCCATAAGGACACAGAGTCACAGGCTATGGAAGAAGCATTGCAAAGTAGCTACACACATACACACCCTGCCCATGTGAAAAATGTGTTATGGAGAAAAAAGAATAATTATACATGCATGTCCCAGGTGGACCATACTTCCTGAAGAAGACATTTGTAGAATAGAATACATATTCCCACACATTAAGCCCATGAAAAACCATTTTATAAGTTTTGTTTATAGAAATATACATACATACATAATCCCTGTTCAGACTCACCTCATTTAGCTATTATCAGCCTGCTAAGCAGTATGAGGGAGGTAGAATGGGATTTGTGGGAATATTCACAAATATCACCCAAAAAATTCTGACTCTTTTTATTTCTGTCTTATGGTCTTTCCATTTAAGAGAAGCAACAGTGGTTATAATCACTCAGAAAGGGATGTACAAATTAGATTATCAAGAAATGATTCCTGCTGCCATGGCAATTACAGATGCTGTGCTGGTCCCACTTGGACTGTCAGCCAGATTTCTTCACTCTTCTGATATTTTCAAATAACAACTATTGCTTTTTTAATTTCCCTCTGTATAATTAATGGTAGCAACAGCATATAAACAAATACACTTTACAGATTGACTGTTATAATACCTATTTGTATGACACCGTTTCCCACAGCATTCTCCTAGTGAAACTGGCTGCTCGAGGCTTGGACCGGCACACACTTTGCTGGGTAAAAAACTGTCTGGATGACCGGGCCCAAAGAGCTGTGGTGAACAGAGTTAAATCCAGTTGGCGTCCGGTCATGAGTGGTGTCCCCCAGGGCTCAGTGTTGGGGCCACTCCTGTTTGACATCTTTATTGATGATCTAGACGAGGGGATCGAGTGCACCCTCAGCCAGTTTGCAGATGACACCAAGTTGGGTGGGAGTGTTAATGTGCTCGAGGGTAGGGAGGCTCTGCAGAGAGACCTGGACAGGCTGGAGCCATGGGCTGAGCCCAACTGCAGGAGTTTCCATAAGGCCAAATGCTGGGGGCTGCCCTTGGGCCACAACAACCCCCAGCAGCGCTACAGGCTTGGGGAGGAGTGGCTGGAGAGCTGCCAGTCAGAGAGGGACCTGGGGGTGCTGATTGACAGCTGGCTGAACAGGAGCCAGCAGTGTGCCCAGGTGGCCAAGAAGGCCAATGGCATCCTGGCTTGTGTCAGCAATAGCGTGGCCAGCAGGGACAGGGAAGGGATCTGACCCCTGTACTCCGCACTGGGGAGGCCGCCCCTCGATTCCTGTGTTCAGTTTTGGGCCCCTCACTCCAAAAAGGACATTGAATGACTCGAGCGTGTCCAGAGAAGGGCAACGGAGCTGGTGCAGGGTCTGGAGCACAGGTCGTACGGGGAGCGGCTGAGGGAACTGGGGGTTAGTCTGGAGAAGAGGAGGCTGAGGGGAGACCTCAGGGTTGCAGAGAGCTGGGGATGAGTCTCTTTAAGCAAGTAACAAGAGATAGGACAAGAAGGAAAGGCCTCAAGTTACGCCAGGGAAGGTTTAGACTGGATATTAGGAAGCATTTCTTTCCAGAAAGGTTTGTTGGGCGTTGGAATGGGCTGCCCAAGGGGGTGGTGGAGTCGCCATCCCTGGAAGTGTTCAAGAGTTGGGTCGACTTAGTGCTTAGGGATATGGTGTAGTTGGGAACTGTCATGGTGGGGTTAATGGTTGGACTAGATGATCTTCAAGGTCTTTTCCAACCTAGACGATTCTGTGATTCGGTATGATCAAATCTATACTGATGTCACTAGAGTTCTGTGTCAGGACCTTGGAAACCATGGCAGGGCCACAGCTTGAATGTTAAAGTGCCTAATAAGAATACTTAAACAGCAGCTGTTGATCATTCTTTCTGGAGAGAGCACAAGAGCAAGTGAATTCAGTATGAAAAAATAATCTGACTCATGTACTATGAAGAAATGACAGAATCTTCTTTTAACAAATGGTTGATGCATGAAATTCAGCATCAAGAAAACTAAGTTAAAATCTGCAAATGTTTTATAGAACAATGAGGAAAACAAAAAATAATAATAATAGAGTTTTGAAGATAATATAATCAGCCATTTTTCATTCCTTTACCATTTTCTTTTTAAAATTTTTTTGGTGTGTACTTTATTCTTCAGCTTTTATGTGTGAAATCTTTGATTGCAGACAGGAGGATATTGCACATGCTAACTTATAATATCAAAGATGATGGTGTAATGAACAAAAGTACATATAAATTTGAACTAATTTAAATGACCTTTCACCAATCTGCAAAGAAAGATAACACTATTTTTACATTTACAGATGTTTCAGAGAAGTTGTATTCTAGCTGATATATTAATACATTTTTATTTATAGTTGTCTATAACTAAAGTATATTTAACACATTTGTATTCACCTCATTTATTCCATTATTCACTTTTACTGCTAGCTTTATGCGTAAACAAATTACTTTAGAAATGTATGTATAAAGAGAATTGAAAGTATCAACTGAAAAATAAGGAAAGAATATATAGTTTCATTAAGAAGTAAAAATCTTCTGAAGCAGACTGACATCTTTGTTGAAGCAAATACCATAATTACGATGCAAACAGCAGGAAGAAAAACAACTTTCTTGTTTAAACACTGGAAGATATAGCAGGGGTCACATTCTTGAGCCTTAAGCCAAACATCAGCTCCCAAAGCACCAAGTTCAGGATTCACACCAACATTCACACAAACTCCAGACCCAAAAGACTTTTGGGACTGAGCCCTCTGCCTCAGCTCTGGCATGAATTTTACTGGCTATGGTGGAAGTTTTCATTTCATAACAAATGAAACTACTTTTGAAGGCCCTCTTAGGAGAGCCATATGGAAAGCTGTGAACTCTAAAGTTCCTAACAAGGGATTCACATGATGACTATTAGACACTTTACCTTTGAGCTCCTTTTTCTTATTTAAATAATTTATTCAGGAAGGTCTTACTAAATTAAACCTGTAGCTTACTTCATCCAAGTTTAGTATATACATCATCTCAGTCAGAGACACAATAGCAAGAGGTTATTCGGCAACACATTTTAGCCATTTTGAAAGGGAGGAAGATGGACATGGGCCATGGATTTGAGGCCCTCAAGATACAAGCAGTCAGCAAGCTTAAGTGCTTGCAAAAAAATAAATCTAATCTACCTCTATATGGGAATTGTCCTGAGTTCCTAATTGATCCCTCTAGCAAAAAGGCACAAGAGATGTCTGATGTCAAAGCAATGCTACTCTTAATTATATACCAGGAAATAAATGAGACCTGTTTCAAGTGTGCACTAAAATTGTCTCAAGAGATTAGCCTCCAGCAAATACATTATACCATCCACCAACCTCAAGAAGGGAATTCCTTACTGTAGCTAAATATCAACATTGCCATATGCAAAAGATCCATTTGAATTGAATCCACTGCTAAATATACATCCAGCTCTCCATGAACACAAAAAATAGAAATAGCAGAATAGCAGCTGGGAGCTACAATCTTCTTACAGTATGCTTTTCCTACACAGGCAAAAAAAGGAGGGGGGAAGGGGAGGAGAAAAGAAACCAATACTATCTAAAGCTTTCAAGAAAGTTTTTATTTACCTTGTAAAACACCAGTGCAAGTGTCTTAAATAACAAGGCTTAATTTGGCATGAACACTCCCCAAGATCACCTCTGCTTTTCTTCACATTCCTCATCTCTTAATCCTTTGATCTAGTTTACACTATAATTTAAACACTAAAGATAATTAGCTTACTTTCTAAGAGCCTTTCTACTAACAAGGTATAAGACAAGTCTGTTTGGCAAGTTTGGATTGCAGCATATCTTTATTTGCTAAGTGTCTGTGTTTTACTTATTTACGTAGTGATTTTTTCAGGTGAGAAATTTGCTTCCTCTTAGTTCTTTAAAGAAAGATTCAAACCAGTTGCACTTGGAGCAACTAAACAGCATCTTCACATATAATTTGCTAGTCTGGACATATAGATGACCATCTCTGGTTTTCATCTGCAGCACACAGAGTAGCTATAAAGCAGAAGTAGATCAAATACAGGGAGCTCTTACTAAATGCATTAAAGCCTCTCTACACCTTGAGGCTATATTAAACAAAATGTGGGCATTTCATTTAATATTGTTACATTTTGTTGCGTAGCAAAGTTTGTAGTTACTGCTCTGTCAGGTTTATATTACAAAACTAAATATGCCAAACATAACAGGAGAAAATTTTTATCTCCATATGTCAGTATAATCACTAAACCATTAAAGTAGATTTTAAAATATTTTTAATTATTTCTGTTGTGAAACAACTGTTAATCAGTATACAACACATGCTGACACTGCCACCAGATTTACAAGGCCCTTAGTCTCGTAAATAATCCTGAATAATTTTTAAAAGGAGTGAAAAATCGAAGTGAAAAACTTAGACAAGTTTTGAAACTGTAGCATCTTCTCCCTCAGAAAAAAACAAACCAAACCAAACCAAAACAGAAAGCAAAACTAAATAGAAATCATATCAGGAGATAGAGAGCACACACCAAGTAGAAAAAATGGAGATGACTTTCAAGGCTGAAAATTATTCCCCTTGCTGATCAAAAGAATCAGTCCCATGACCTTCGTGTACCCCTGGTATATCATGACACTAAAGAAACAACGAAAGGCAGCCATAAAAGAAAAAGCTTCTTATCTCCAGGACAGTACACATTTTACTCCTTTTTAATTACAACAACAGTTTAAAACCAACTCAGACTTAACTAGCATTTAGCATGATGTTTTTACTCTGGAATTGTAAACACTAATTTATTTTTAGCTGATAAGTAATAACCATGTTAACTCTAGCTAAATAACAGATAAAAACAAATATACTTGTGCTAAATAAACAACATATCTTGCAGTAAACTCATAATAACATGTTGCTTTACAACCATATACTCTAGACAGTGTTTATGCTATTGATACAGACCACGCCTCTCTTGTCAGATGTTTTGTTCAGCTGTTGTAAATAAAGGAATTCAGGTTGCATAATTGCAGCTGGTATTTTGTTTCACTAGTCAATACATAACAAATAAATTATTCCACATCTGTGAGTAATTATTTTTCTCCCTCTTGAAATGGTAGGAATCTGGATTTTCTATCCATAGCACAAAGTAATTCAACTGCTGGTTAATTAAATATTAGCTAAGTTTCTCTTTACAACTGTAAATTGCACTTCAGTGAAGAAAGTGACTGTGTCTTGAATGTTACACCATAGTTCATAATGCAAATGTACTAATTGATTCTCCTTATGACACTGGAAAAGACATCACTCTGATGACTACATTTTTTAAGTTGCCATTTCAGTACTTAAGACCTATAAAGAAAAGAGGGGAAGGGAAAGAAGGGGAAGTCTTCCAAATCACAGCTCACACTAATGAATTATACGGTTATAGTAGACTGCACTCTTAGACAGTCAGTACTGTCCAGAATAGCCATAGATACAGAGTTCTTCTTTCCATCTAAGTCAATGGAGCTTATGACTGTGTTCTTGTTATGCATACATAAATGAAAGGCTTTCAGCTTCAGCTTTCAACAGTGACTGCCAATTCTGTTCCCTCTTTCAGAGGATATGTCAGAGTTTAACTGCCTTCACCTCTGTTTTTTTCTTCATAAAATTGGGGGTGACAGCAATTCATATTTGTATTCTAGCAACACTTAAGAATTTCCATCAAAAATTAGAATCACACTGTTTGACAGCCTTTAGAGAATGCTTTGGCAAATATCCTTGGAAGAAAGTTGCTATTCCTTAATTGTACCCTGCTGAAACCAGATGTTAAGGATATGTTTCTTCATCTAAAGAGGCCAAATAGCATAAAAGGCCAAGGTCTGCAGGCAGTCTTGATCAGCTTAGTAGGAATTTTTACCAGGCCTACCAGACAGGCTGTGCACCTCAGAGATTTCATTTCCAGTTAAGTGAGAACAAGCTCTCTGGACTCTAGGCACTAGATTAGCTCTGCACAGACTGAGCCAGGACAGTATCCTTTGAGTTTGTGACACCACACTGACCAATTCTTTTAATCAGCAGGCTCATTCTTATCTGTGCTCCCACCCAGAGTCCGTAGCAGCGGATTCCCCATCATGGTATGACTGCCTCTTCTGCAGGTTCTGATTTCCAGATGCAGTGGCAAGGACCCTGGTTCCACCTGTCATTCTGTTGCAGGTGTATCTGCCCAATGAAAGCAGAGCTTCTTGGCTGCTGAAGTGTAGCAGCTTGAGGCTTCCTTTGTCTCAGGGCCTCACAGTAGTTGGGGCCTTTGGCCAATGGGAGCCACTATTGACGACAGGTCAGATTTGGCCTGGGTATAAATGGAGTCACCATGGAGCCATTTGGAGCTCATCCCCTGGAGCAGCAGCTGTGGTTAAGGACTCTCCCCCGGGTCAGGACACTGCCCTGAGCAGATCCTCGAAGTTGAGAGCCCTCACTTGTCAGGTGAATAATAGAGCATTTTGGGTTGCCATTAAACCTCATGGAGTTCTTTGCTATATGTTTTGGGTTGCTTTAAACCCTAGAAAGTTGTTCTGTTCTCTCATCTCACAGACATTTGAACCTGTAATTTATGGAGAGCTAGTTATTTGTGTTAATAACATTTTTTTTTCAATTTTTGGTGGTTGGATGTTTATTTGAGAGCCTTTGTAACAAATTCATGAGCAAGTGCCAATCTGTGCCCCTGGGCCCTGCCCAATGCTGGAGATTTTACTACAGTGGTAACTCTGCAAGGTTATATGCCCAGTCTGCCCACTTCAGCCCAAGACAAAGAGCAAAACATATCAAAAGTGGTCCGTTCTCCCTGCTTTCTGTCTTGTAGTAGTCAAGGGTAGGTAGGCCATTCCTATCAGTACTGCTGAGGTGCTGCACAGGCCATGTTTGGTTCATGGGCTGCTGGTTGAAGAAACCTGTCTGACAGCATAATACCTAGGCAACTGTTAACTCAACAAAGAAGCTTGATGATAACAATGAGGAATGAATACTGCCCAAATTCTTACAGAATCACAGACTTATTTAAGTTGGAAAAGACCTTTCAGATCATCAAGTCCAACTGTATCCAGCAGAATGTAGCTTTCATGATTTTCAGAAATTCTTTCCGATTTAAACTTGTTGCATTTTAAATCAAAGTAATTTTGAGGTCATACTGGGCTGCAAGATTAGTCCTTGAAGTACACAGCCATAGGCAAATACACAAGTGCTTTGCTAACATTCAAACACTGATTCACTAGTTCAGCAAAGTAGTATTCTTATTACTATGTCTGCAGAGCTAATCTGGCAAAGCCACAAGCTGGATCCATATAATGAAACAAGCTTTCATTACTGAAACAACAGGGCTATACTAGTGGCTGGATAGTTTCACCTGTGTATGTGTTGGAAACTTGTAAAGAGATGTCAGTCAGGGACCACTTTCCCTCATATTGTTATTTATAATGCAGAGCTGACTTGTTTTTCATGTTAACATGGCACAAAGCACATTAACATGCCCTGAAGGCCTTCTTGGCAAGAGTCTTAAAACAGAGTTGGGATGTATCCTAACTGGAGGGCCAACTATGTTGTATCATCCTATGTAAATGTTTTACACAGAGCTAATTTGACTTTTCAGACATTGTGACATGAGAGAACTTCTTCCACTGACTACTGTAAGAGAAATGGTGGTAATGCACTCCCTTTTAGGGAAGGTCTGGAGCAGAGCAGCTGGGAGTGATAGTGGCTCTCAGGTCAAACACAAGTCAATAAAAATATGTTGTTGAAAAAAGCACGACCACAATGCCAGCATGTTTAAGTGGATGTACACACCCAAGACATGAAGAAAACTAATGCTTAGCTAAAATACTGTGTCTAGTTTTAGGCACTGAACTTCATGACCAGAAAACATCCAGAAAGTCCTGAGGAAACTACAAAATCTGTATTACAGAAGATTCAAGGCAATGTATCAATAGTCTGCGTGTAGTTGAAAAGTTGATGCAGTAAAAGGATTAACCTGTGCTATGTGCTCACTTGTAATATAAAAGCAGTGGGTTTAACAGAAAGTACAGGGGATGTAAATTCGAAGAACATAAACGTTACAGACACTGGGACAGATTGCCAAGAGGCACTGTGAACTAACATCATCAGAGAGCTTCATAAAGAACAGCTTCTGGAGATCCCTCCAACCCTATTCCCTCTGATACTTCTTTGCCCACTAAGAAAAGGAGGTGCTCTCCTCCTTACATCAATTTTCAGCTAACACAACAATCCAAGCGACTATGATACTGTCTACTGTTCTTGTTTAAAGGAGATCTGTTCTCTCCTTTCTGTGTGCACTCGATACTCTCACACAATCACCCTCTGCTGAGCACCCTCTGCTATTCACCTGCCAAAGTCCCATGAAGTTCCTTTACTTCAGTAAGGAAATGGGGTCTGGTTTTTGTCATAGAGCAGCTCGACAGTTCCCTTGAAACCCGAATTTTCTAGCTGGCTCATAGCCCTCTGAAAAGCTGTGCCATCGTGCACAGCGCACCCTGGCCCTCGAACTGCACAACAACGTCACTCCTTCCGTTTGCACACAGCGTCCGGGAGGCTCGGCTTGACTTCGTTACGTTTCCCAGACACAAACTGCGTGCTGAGTGCCACCGACGCGTAGGGATGTCGGCGGCGGATTTTTCTCTCCGTCCTCTGCTCCAAAGGCCCTGAACTGACCGGCTCCCCCTTGGGCGAGGGGCGTGCCCGCCGGCCCCGACTCTCCCGGGAGCCCTCCGCGCACCCCCGGCGCTCCCCCGCAGTCATGCAGACCCCGCGCTTTCCGCTCTGGCTCCGCCTTATCCTTCCTCCTCCTCCTCCTCCTCCTCCTCCTTCCCC
>NW_020799143.1:11882408-11889019 GCF_003259725.1 Athene cunicularia
CGCCTGTGAGAGGGGCGGCGAGCGGGAGCGGGGAGCTCGCACAGGCTGGGCTACGCAGAGAGACTCGTAGAGCGGATCGGTTCTGCTTCTGAGAACCCCCGTTCTCTGGTAAAATTACACTGTTTACTTGAAAGGACATAGCAGTTCTTCAGCCGTGTGTTCAGGGAAGCGAGTATGGTGTTCCCTGACTTCCCACTGGCCAGCACTTGCGTCCCGAAAATATCCAGAGACAAAAGTATTAGCAAGGCCCCAAACCCGGTGTCCTTGTTCAAGATTGGATTAAACCAGGATCCTAATCCGAATTTCGTGACCACGAAGAACTTTAATCCTTTCTGTTCCCATTTCTCAATCACCTCCAAAATTATTTGTGCCCTAAATCATAATCTGGTGCTTTGCTGCTATAAAATTATGTCTGTTTCTGACATGTCAAGCTGTCTATGTTGCAGAATTTTTTGTGTTACACCTGTAAGGAGTATGTAGAAGACCTGGCAAAAGTCCCCAAGGCGTTTTTACAAGTAAGTACTCTGTCCTTAATATGTACCTGGTGTTGCTGTAATTGAGAAGATTTATTATGTCCCGCTGCAGGCTTGCACGAGGCTTAAACCTTCTAGGAATACACCACCCGCCCCCCCACCCCCCCAAAAAAACCCAACACCCAAACAAAAACAAACTTCAAAAAAACCCTCAAATGAAAGCGCTTTCATTGCTTGCTATAATAGCAGTAATGTATCTGCCTACCAGACACAGGAAAGGATTTATTGCACTACATGCTCTCTTGCAGCAGCATTATTTCTCCCTGCCCTATTAGGCTGGTGCTGTTTTTTTCTGCTGTGTTCTGAACGGTTAGACAACATCTGACAGGCATTTCTTCTGGTATTAGTAGTGCCCTGGGCAGCTGTCTTCTCCTCACCACTATCTACTGCCCTTTCCATTATGCCAGTACGGCTGACTGATGGTTGTACATGGAACAGGATCAGAGAATTGATCTGGCTTAAAAATAGTCTCTTTTTCTATGGTTATTTGTGAGCTCCATCAGTTGTGTGAACCTGTTCTCCAGGCAGCTGCACAAACAGGAGTGACATAGTGACAGATAGAAGAAATGGAGTGGGCAGGGGTTGCTGTGGACGGTTATTTGTTGGGTGGTAGGAGATACAAGACATGATCCCCTGCTAAATGTGGAAGGTCAGTCTGTCTCTCCTAGGCTGCTGATTGAAATTCTGTCATATTTTATTCCCAACAGCAGCATAGCTGATGACACTGACTCAGCTCCTTGCTGACAGCAAGCCTTAGATGGAACTTGGGGACTAAAAGGGGGTAATTTCTTTGGCAGGTCTCCTTCTCCAGACAGATTTTTCTAAACTGCTTGATCAGTGTCACTCAGAATGACATTTTCTTAATCTGGCTGCTCAAATAAGTTTATACAGAGAATCAAAACTGTCCATGCCTTTCTTAGTAAAAATATTCTGGTTTTAGGAAAGCTTCTTTTCATATCAAGCAACATGATTGTATATGGGTAAAGCAAGTATTACACCCTAATAATAAAGCAACCGATTTTATTAATTGTTTTGCTAGCATCTAAGTGAACTTAAGTTTTAGGCTCTATTTTAGACTCAGGCCTAATGTTGAACCTGCAAAAGACAGCAGTACATGCAGATGCAAGTTATATCTATTCATGAGCATCCATATATGTAAATCACAGATGTACTTGTATGTGCACCAATACTTGCATGCTGCTTCTTTAGATGCAGGTGCAAATGAGTGGAAATTCTGAACTTCCAGAATCATGGCAGGTTGCAATGAGTTGAAAAGATGACACTACTAATGCTACAGAAAGCTTATAAGTTTACACATCTCTAATTTATCTTTGAAAATAATTTCTCAATAAATTAATGTTAGCTGCTAACTGTGGGTGATAGACAAAAACGCAGGCTCCAAATGTGTGAGTGATGATAATTTCAAATAATTGTAACTCAGTGCACTGTGATCATTAACTCAGGACACCAAATTCTGCTAATGCTTTGAAGCCATGCAGAAACAGAGTTCCTCTTTACAGTTTCAATACCCATGTTCTGTTCTAGGAAGCAAATGTGAGGCTTATAGTTATTGGACAGTCATCTTATCACCACATCAAGGTAAATACAGTAGTCGTTAAATACATTTTATCGTCTATTGTGTCTTAATGGTCTGCATTGAGGGATTTTGAACTGAGTGGAAAGACAGTCATTTGTAACCACAGAAAAGGAGGACAGTATTCCTTTTCATGACACAGTTCTAACGTTAGTACATGAATAAAACAAATAACAAAAACTTGCTCCCTAAGGAAATGTCTTTTCTTGATTTCACTGGAAGCTTCATTTTAGTAAAAGTTTTGGGGCAAAAAATTTTTGGCCTGTAATTTAAACGTGACAAATTCACAGGTTTCTAAACTGGGGTGTGGGGGGCAGTAGAGGGTATTTTTTCCACTGTCAGTAGATCCTAATTACTGTCGTAACCTTAAAAATACAACTTTTTTTTTTTTTTGTATACATATATTTTGCAGACCTTTTGCAGTTTGACTGGGTATACACACGAAATGTATGTAGATCCACAAAGGGAAATTTATAAAATATTTGGCATGAAAAGAGGTGAAGGTAATAATGTATCAGGTAAGAATAACTTTCTCACCTTGTTCAGACTTAGAACAAAATGAGAACTTTCTAATAGTATAATCACGGTGTCCATAGGAAGGGAGTTGCCCACCAGACCATCTCTTGTAGGTTAAATTTTGTTAGAACAAATGAAGAAACTCTAAACTATTCGTAGCAGCTGTTCAATTTTTTCTCCTTACTTGCTTATGTATTTCTAGATAACAAGTATTCTGCTGTCTTGTTTAGTGCGGAGCCCTCATGTGAAATCAAACATGCTCCTGGGAAGCATTAAGAGTGTGTGGAGAGCGATGACTGGCCCAGCTTTTGATTTTCAAGGAGATCCCGCTCAGCAGGGAGGAACTTTGATTTTAGGCCCAGGTGAGCATCTTTGTTTTGTGTGAAAGCTACAGTCATCTCCTTCAGATGTTTACTTTAATGCTACCACCTCAACTGCTGTCCCCGTGGATCCCAAGGAGACAGTCTTGTGTTGAACTGTGTGGTTTTGCTGGCTGAAGGAACCTGTGGAAATGTCATTGTGTAGTCCTGCCTCCCACAGAAGTAGCACAAGGCTGACCACAGTCCTGATGGAACAACTGCCTTGAAGTTTGGAGGAGTTTTTTTAATATTATGGTGTTAACCTACATTCTGCTTTCACATTCGATTCTAGGCATTTAATATGGTCTTAGTAGAGGAGTAACACATGGGGGCGGGGGCTGCAACATGACAAAGTCATCTCATCACATCATTAGTAAACATCATGCTAGAGCAGATTTAATTCAGTTAGATGCCTCAGTGTTCCTTACTTCTGTAACTTAAGAAATAATATTTGTTATTGTTTAAAATACAGTGTATTGTGCAGTCTATAGAGCTAGTATGCATTGTACAAGAACTATTAGGAAATCAGAATGCTTCTTTGATTCACTTATGTCTTTGAATAAGTAAGTATTTTATTCAACTATTTACATGATATTCTCATTCCATTCCAGGCAATGAAGTTCATTTTTTGCACCTTGATAAAAACAGGCTGGATCATGTGCCCATTAACACAGTTTTGCAGCTGGCAGGAGTTAAGCCAGTAAATTTCACAAGCAAACCCCAGATTATTGACATATGACACTGACACAGCAGAATTTTTTTTTACTTGTGCTTTGCAAGAACAATTCTCCAGTGAATTCCCACCGGCATTGGTACTGTTGTGTCTTTATGGGACATATGAAACTTTATCTAGAAAATAAGAGCACAGAATAAACTACACAGCACTGAAGATGGACATGAAATTGCTGTTTCCATTGTGTATCACAAAAACTAAAACACAACTGAGGCTTAATGCAAAATTATGTTGCTTATTATTTCCTCATCACACAATCTTGCTAATATATTTTAAAAATCTTTGTTCAAGACGCACTAAACTAAAAAAGTCTGTTTTTTCTCAGGAAGAATTTGGGATTTTTGCCTTCAGCTGATCACACTGACTTTCAATCCAGTACTTCTCAGCACTGGTTTAAAGCTTATGGAACCGTGTGACATTCTTGTATTAAGTATACCTTGAAAAAACAGAGTTTTGAACACTGGGACTTCAGCTTATGCCTACTTTTGCATGTGGGACTGGCAGACATTCTGGAATGCATTTTATGGTTTTAAATAAATATTTTAAATACATCATCCGTTGTCTGCAATTACTCTGTGTAATACATAAAGGTAGGTCTGTAAGGCCAAGAAGACATGTGTCTTAAACATATTTCTGATCAGATTGTCAGTTTTGGAGTAGGCCATAGTCAATTACTTTTCCTATGAAGATCTGCAGCAGAATATTCTCCCTTGTATGCATATACTTTATCTCAAGAGCAAGACATCTCTTAAAAAATGTCCTTAGTTGTTTCTGTCCTAGACAAAGGAGCTAAGGAAAACAGCATTTTGGTTTGAAGTTCTGTCAGATTGCATATTACCTATTTTTCTAGAAATGTTTATGTTCAGAATCTTGCTTTCATTAAAGTAGATGTGTCGTCTTTCATCTATGAGTCACTTCTTTTTAGCAATTTTAAAATAAGATTGTCCAAGATTTTATGGAGGAGCATATTCTCCTCTGCAGTTTCTGATCTGGCCTTCACTATAAAATGCTTCTATTTGTACATATCTCACCTGTGGATTCTCTCCCCTTTTAAGCTTCAACACTAATGCAATTGTGAAACAGTATTCTGTGAAGAGATTTGTCCCTGCATCTGTTAAGGTCACTGACAGGCCCAGAGCAAGCTCCAGAGAGCTCTATACCATTAAGAGCATGTGAAATTAAATGCAGTGTTCCTTGACAAAGGCCTGCTCAAGAAACATGATGATACTGAGCAATAAGTCCATCAAAGGTACTATGCCTTAGCACTGTATTAATTACATACACATTTTGATATGGTGTGTTTAGAAGGATATTATTAATGTACAGGGCTTGGCACAGGACTAAAAGTAGTCATGTGTAGGCTCTGAACCCACGTGATTTCACAGCTGGCCAGAAGCTTCCTTAGAACTTGGCACAGTGGACTGGGACTGACAGCTGAGGCTCACGGGGGAATAAAGTCCACTTTTTATGAATCGTTGCCCCTACATTCATAAATAAGGAGCTGTCCGCTCCTTCTGGGGCTCCCCAAGTCCATCAGAATTTTTGAGTACATCAGAAACTCTGGTGTGCTGCTGCCTCTATGTTATTTAAAGCACAGCAGAAAGCAAGCGAGAAAATTGGTCTTATGTTTGTCAAAGAGAAAGAATGCTAACATTTTATTTGTAGTGAATGCTTCCACTCTGCTTCATTCACCTGATCATCACTGCTGAGGACACTGAGTCTTGGTTCCACTTCTGTTTTATAATTATTTCACTTTCATGTTCTTGGTGCTTTCGATTTTCAAGGAAGTGTTTGGCTATCTGTTTTTCTGCTTCTTTTGCTTTCAGCAGAATTAAAATAATATACAACGGGAATAGTTCTATTGCCACTAATACACAAAATAAAGCTGGCTAAAAGAACTACAGACTCTTGAAAGTGATTGGAATGAATTAAGTTGTAGTTTGACAGTTCTGTAGGTTGCAGTCATACATCTTCACCATTTCAATACTGACAGGAACCACATAATGGCCTCTGTGTTATCCCAGCAAAATAACTTCTTCAGAAAGATTTCCAAAGTGCAGACAAAAAAAAAGAGGGAAGAAGACAGAGAGGAGGATTCAACAGAAGAACAATCCAAATTAGGCCATCAGCCCTGCATTTTGCATCTGGGCACAGGTTCACCGCATTCGTTGGTGCCCTGCAAGACAATGATTCCCATGTGCATTGCGAATTGGAACATTGATGGACATATTCATAAACAGGAGAAATAGCTTTGGAAGTGTCAGCAGAATTTTAGGTCTCTGGTGTTGTTTACAAAAAGTATTTTTAAAAAGTTATGCAGTGAAAGGTGGAAACTACTCCAAGGTGAACACTGACCTCACACACAACAGATGGTAGAATGCTTCAGCAAAAGGTTCTGTCACGGCCAATGAGACAGAGGTCGGGAGGAAGCCGTTTTCAGAGTCTGTTTTAACAACTAGCATGGTTTATTTCAACATCTACTTAAAATAATGGTGTCTTTTAAAGCTACCACCATGTCTGAGAAGCAGACTGAAGCCCAGCGGTTTTAACCTTCCAGATAAATCCGTTTAATGACTGCACGCACTGGAGCGGTTTCAGGTGGCCTTACACAAGGCCATGTCCTCTTGGGACCCTCTTTCGGTATGTGCCGCGAGAGGCACCTGGAAGACCGCGCCGCCTCAAGACGAACGCAACGGCAAACGCTCCTTTCCGAAGGCGGCGGCGGCTCCACGCCAGCGCAAGCGCTGCCGGCCCGTCCGTGGGAGCGCATTCGCCCCGCAGCCGGGCCCTCGCACCCCCAAGAGTTGCGTTTCGGTCACGCTGGGACCACCCGCGCCGCGCCCCTCTCTTGGGGAAGCCCGGCGCCACGTCAGCAG
>NW_020799143.1:11889069-11906290 GCF_003259725.1 Athene cunicularia
GGGGGGGGGGGGGGGGGGGGGGGGGGGGATATAACATATTTCTCTCTGTATTGGGGATACATCTTTCTCCTAACGCTGTGCTTGCCGGCTAATGAGTAAAATAATGGACAAGCCTCACACCTCTTCTCGACAGTCGAGTGCCAACAGCTTCAAGCAGGCAGGTTTGCTCAGTATTCTCTGTCCTTTTCGTGGCCTTATGATTTGAGGCATGCTTTGTTTTGGCACAGAAACAGCCTCTGTGGAGAAGCAAACTGCATCACAGCCAAAATAATCGGGATTTCGGTTTGAGTTCCCCAGCTAAAAGACATGCTCGAGAGTAGTTTGCCTAAAAGCAGAAAAATACAAATTACTTTTCATGTCCTCTATCAGAATCTGAGAATGGTAATATTTACAACTTCTCTTAGAAGACAAGAAATAAGCCCCATCGCTTCTCTGTGAAGGACATGGAGAATTGTCTGTAGTCAGAGAAAGTGAAAATACAAAGAGCAAAAGCAGACAAAAGGCACCAGTTTTACCTGTGTCAAGAAACAGGGTTCCTTAAATTAACTGGTGTGTTTCCTAGATAACAATAAATATACAATAAATAAAAACAACCATAAGATTTTGTTTTGAAAATTGGGTATAGCCATGTAGGAAGAATGTAAACTCCCAAAGCATACCAGATTTCTTTTTTTAAAAAGCTCTAATACTGTCAGGGAATAAAATCCTAAATATTCCTGCCTACATAGAGAAACATAATGGTGTTCTTAAATGCAGAACTCTAATGTTACAATTACTCCAGATATGTATTTTTCTATAACTGCAACCATTTATACAGGATATGATGGTGGTGCAGTTTTAAGGTTAAATGTAAAAACCCTTCATTTGGCAGGTGATGACTTTTTGATATTAAAGGCATTTCACTACTTAGAATACCATGCAGACCTGTCCAGCTCAGATCTCCAGCAAACAGCTCCATCTAATCATTCTCATGAGGCAGTTGCTTGGGCCTGATAATGCACGTCTGGCATCAACAGGCCCCTTAAATTACTGTATTTTCTCCTCCAAAGAAATGTTCACCTATTTAAATAATACAGGAGAGCACCTAGGCTTTGACTTGCATTTTCTCAGTGGAATTTCACCTTATGCAGCAGTACACAGTATAACAAACCTGATTAAAATGCAAAAAATTATTTAATAATGTTTCAATTAGTCTTTTCTTACCATGCACAGTGCCTGCTGTTTACAAGCTTCCAGAAATGGAACAATTATAGTCTAATTGTTGTTACGCTGGTATGTCATATGTATTTTTTAAAAGAGAAACTATGAAAGAAAAAGCCCACAACCTTACCTTTTTATTCAGTTGTTTTAAAAGTTATTTCAAGTTTTGAACTGTCAGTTCTGCCTTCTCATAATGCAGTTCTGAGAAATGATTTAATAGTTCTGGATTGGATGTAAAGCATAAGGCCTTATTCTTGCAAATGGACATGCTGGTAAATATTTTAGCCTCTGTAAAGGCTGAGAGATCTGCGTTAGCTTACGTTCTTACAGAAACAGTAAGAATTAAGAACGTTAAGAACAGTAACATTAAGAACGTTGCAGGCTACCCTCATTTTCATCTTTGCTAAAAGACAGGCAGAAAACAGACATGAATAGCTGTAAAGATTTATGGATCTTTTCTTGTGTGATGTTACTCATAAACAGCAAAGTTTGTAATCCATTATTTGCATGGATTTTATACCAAAAATACAGTAATTATTTATTTCCTAATGAATTGTATGCATCAGCCGTATGTCAGAAAATTTTTTAATCAGAATCATCTAAATTTTTTGTTTACTATTAGGACTAGTTTAGAAAAGCTTCTCTTGTAAAAAAATTGTTTCGGTCTGTTAAGCTGCACTGTAAGCCTTACCATTTTCTCTTTGTCAACTAATGCATGAGACTTGCTGGTATGAATTCAGTTTGCTGAAACTGACTGCATTTCTTATGTTTATTAGAAGCATATTTCCATATTATTCTGATCTCTGAAAGAATATATATGATCTAAAGAAAATGTAACAGTTGAGTGTGAGATGCTTGAAAGCTGTTGATTTCCTTTCCTTGGCTGCTGAATTCATAAAAAACATTTTAAAGATGTAGAATTATAATGCGTAAACCTCGGGCAAAAGGTGTGTGTTTCTCTCTCACCTCTTTTCAGTAGTTAATTTGAAAATGAAGTAACTACAATAACTATACATGTAATTAAATTTTACATGATGTAACACCGTGGGGCATTTCTTGACATTTGTTAGTCCTTCTGCTAAATGTACATCCAGTTTGTTTACAGTAAGGAACTCACATCTTAAAGGGTGCTCTAAACTGTACTGTATATTCCTGTTTTTTTCCTGATAGGATTGTTGTACTGCCACTTGGTTTTTGTGAAATAGCATTTGGTTTAATATGTTCATTGATAGGTCAGGGTTTTGGGTTTGGTTTTTTTTTTTGCATTGTTTTTTTTTCAAACCATTGAATTGTCTTTTGTTTTTCTAATATTGCTGGCTTGTCATTAGAAACTTTATGTATTATGTATAAAAAAAAAATTTTTTTAATGCTAAACACACTTCCACTGAGTATCATTAAGCTTTCCAACATTTTGACTATCAATACTTTCAGTTAGTTTTCAGTATACAACTATCTCAGTAGAAAAGTTGTATTTACTCTTTTATTAATAAGACCTCAATTACTTGCAAGTCTTTCTCAAAGTTAAGATTTTAAATATGAGTTTAAGGCTTTTAGTATCTAATGCAGCACTGAAAGTGCATGGAACATACATAGTGTTGTGTACCAGACTAGAACAGCAGAATGCAAGGACTCAAGTAAAGTAACACAGCATTGTTGATCATTTGTGATGTGGCCCTGAAAACAATTTTTTTCATGGTTTTCTATTAAATAAAAAGTTCCTCTAGCTTTTTAGTGTGCTTTCATTATCTTTTTAGAGGCCCTGCTGTTGTTCTAATTGTCAGCTCTGTCATCATAGTGATGAGTGAATTAATCTTTTCAAGGATAGAATGGCTAAAAAGAAAATCTTGTACAATTTTGCTTTTTGTCTTGACATTGCAACAGAATTAGTCTTTTATGTTTTCTCATGCATCTTCCTGGTATTTTAGAATCTTTTAAAGCAAATGCAACAAAATACCACATGCACCAACTCTGAATTTAGAAATAGACTTCTTTTACAATAGTAAATAACTCCCTGCTTACATTCCTGGTAATTCAAAACAGACCGTTTTTTGTTGTAATGTCAGTCTCCTCTGACTTTCTCATTTAAGGCATCTGTTTAACAATGGAACTGTAGAATTTATCTTTTTGTGAAATAACCTTTTCTGATCATATGCAGACTTGCCCTGAAGTGAGTGCCTGCTTGGTATTTAGTTGTCTCTCAAATTACCAAAATGTCTTTCTTGAAGGCTTGTGCAGCAGATCCTGAGAAGCATCCGGCTTATTGAGAGTAAAGGGAAGGAGATTATTTTGTCATCTCTATATTCACATTAATATCATTTTGAAGCAGTAGCTCTCAGTTTTCTACACATCTATTTCCACAGAACACTCTAGATCTGAAAAACAAGCAAAATGCTTTTCCTCCTGTAAGCACACTGCAGATGTGTGATTATTATAGCTTGTGTAGACACGCTTGTGCTAGCTTTAATCTCACTAGTTCATGTTCCAGCAGTAGCAGAGCTATGGTAACATAGTCCTCGGTTAGGAGTATGCAGTCTTGTTTTGTTGTATGTTCGATGCTTACTGAAATTAATTGCCTACTGTGACATCCGTATTTCTGTATTTTAACTGTTTTATTATATGAGGCTAACAAAATTAAGTCTAACTGAAGTATACCTAACATGCTGCAGACATGTCTTCTAATTGCAGTGCAGATGCAGCCTGTAAGGCAGTGAGCCCTACTCTCTCATTCTTTCAAGAGACAATTAGAAAGGTCTGCTCTAGTTTGATAGTTTTAGGAAGACCTTTTACCAGAAATATGCTGGAATCTGGAAGTGCTCAAGCACACTATATGTAGGTGAAATACTAAAACCCAAAAATTATCAAAGAAAGCATAAAAATAATAAAATGGAAGCCTTGTTCCTGCAGTCCAAACCTTTGTGGAGTCCTAGTGAAATCAATTAATCAGTGCTCTGGTGTATTTTATGCATAAGCCCTCATCTTGCAATCAGATCCTTAATGAAGGAATTCTCCTTTCTCACCATGTGTTACTCCTGTTAAGAAATCAACAAACTAATTTTTGGCTAAACAGAGCTAGGAATGTGTTTGCAAAAAACCGGGTAAAAACAGACATGGTGAGTAATAGAGTATTAGTCTGATATCAAACCGATAAGCCAGTAGAAAGGTAGATATGCTTATGGGAAAGGACCTCTGTGTAGCTCATTTCTAAAATCTTCCTACAGAAAACATGGAACATGTTTACATGATAGGGAGCAATTGTTAGCGATGCACAGGAATCAGCAGCTTGTCAAGATATTGGCATTTCACATGCACTGCTGATATTGTGTGGTAATTGTGTAAATTCATTAAATTCAAGTTTCTTTCAGGTGTTTTAAAAATAGCAACATCTAACATGATCCAGAGATGCCAGTGAAGAAATGAATGCCAACAGCAATTTGAACTGTTCACTCAAGATAGGAATTCTTATTTTTGTTGGACATTTTTGTAAAAGTTGCAAAAGATTTTCAGTAAAAGTAGGAGCGCTGAGGAAGCAAGTGATTATGTTATGCCAAATCCTGTTTAGGAGCAAAAGAATAAATTATTATAGGTCTTTGACCTGTGCAAATATATTTCCTTTCACTTTGATCCTCCTTTTGTATTTGAGGATTTTGGATTACTCTTTGTGTAGTGCTTTTATATTTTCAAAAGTGATGTGAAGTTTGTGTGGAGAAGCTGGTGTGCAAGAACATAGCATGTCAGTTTGAATACACAGCCATTCTGCCCAGTCTTCAATGCAGATGTTGTTTGTGTACACGGAGAGCTCAGTCTAAGTTAATAATTAAACTGGACCTAAAGAACAAATGCCATTGAGTGAAAAATTCTGGCTGTGTAGTCCCACTGTTAACCCCTTAGTGAGCTAACTCAGAAGAAAACTTTTTCTTGTAAGGAACCTGGTGGCAGCTAGCCATTAAATCAGTTTAAAAGTGGTGTGAAGTTATAGCTTGGGGCAGTAGTGTGACATGTGTTTGATCTAGCAATGCCAGTTTAAACACAATCTCTAGATATCATATCCTCTCAGTTCTCCTTTCTGCTTCCTCCTTTGCCCTCAGTCCTCACACACACACAGGTTAGCTGTCATTCTTAGGGCAGAGGGGAGTAAAACCAGCAAAGAAGGTTTGTTTTGTTTTGTTTTTAAATACTGTGTTAGGATACCTGTTACCATTTTTGATTTACACAGACCCACCTTGACACAGCAGAGGGGAGTAACACAGTGGTGGGGACAGATGCTAGAGAGTTGTCAATGGCTGGGGCTCCCTCCACCCCCAAAGTCTTATCCTAAACACTTTCCCAGGACTGTCTTCTGTAGAGCAGTTTTCCCCATAGTGTACTTTGTGCCAGTTGGAGTATCGGTGCACTTGCTTCTCCACATGTATTTTTGTGGGCCAGTTTAGTCACTTCTTAAAAATGCACAGCATTACTCTAAAATTTATCCTTTGGCTTGTTCTCAGGAGATGCTTTGGTAAATGCTGGGAGGTACAGAAGTTCCTAAGTAGGTAGTGCAGCTCCCAGGTACTACTGCAGCTGCTGTGCCTACAAGATATGACTATCAGAAATTAAGCAAGTTTGGTGCTTTGCTTCTGCTGAGAGAGTCAGGAAGTAGGTGCCTGACTTGCTCAGGAGTTACTGTACACCCTGCTGGTTGCCCCGACCTTTAAATGTTTAAGCCAGACCATTCACATCAGGCTGCTGTTGTACTGAAATGTGCATTTAGCAAATGTATACTTTTTGGTGGTGGTGTCTGCCTCCACCCCCTGAGATATCACAGTGCACAGGTGAGCACGGAGCATGTGAGTGTTGAAAGGCAGATGTGGGGACTCCTTTCATGGCATACTTCACTGTATTTTCAAGATACAAGTAATGTTTACTAAGTGCTAGTCATGGAGGATTCTGTTTTGAAACATAAAGTGATTTTTTTTTTTTCCTGCTCTCTGGAAAAGGAGATACAGTTTTTCTTGATCGGAAATTATGCTTTGAAATTTTATGCTCATATGTAGGTGATCTGCTTTTGTATTTAAATAATATATCTGTTCCAGGCAACTAGTTTGCAAAAAATAATTTTTTTTTAGGTTTGTATTTTAATCCACATATTTTATTATGATATTTTTTCAGCAGAAGGAAGAAAAGTATTGCTGCGGTGCTGCAAGGCCTCGATTTTTATTGACCAATTACCTCGAGCACAGCAGTTGACATCAGCAGCACAGTTGGTGCTTAAAGTTCACTGGGGCAACAGCTCCCCCAGCCATAAAAATAATTTATATCTATGTGAATACCACTGGCGTATTTTTTTTTTCCCCTCAGCTTGAGAAAGGAAGCCAGGGCAAGCACAAGGTGCTTCCTGCTTGCCTGCATGCACACAGGCTTTGAAGGGGCAGCAGGAGTGGGGATGGGGATGTGTTTGGGGATGGATATCCAGGTGGTGGCTCCTCCGCTGGTGCTCCCGCCTTGCCCCTCGCAGCCCTCCGGCATCTGTCGCCTGCAGGCTTAGATTGCACACCACTACTGCTGAGATCATCGTTTTAGGGAGAGATGGGAAGTGCCCGTGTTTCGGCACAGCGTGCCTTGCCGCTTAGTTTAACATAGGTGTTAGGAGGTGGTGAGGGCTTTGTGTCTTAGCTTGGGGCGGGGGGCGGTGTGTTGGTATTTGGAATGCAACAGGTGGGGTCTGTTGCCAAAAGGAGGTAGGTCCCTGCTGTGTACCTCGGTGCGGTTGGGCTCCTGCTATACTGCAAAGTCGTCAAACAGGTAGTTTTCCTGGGAACGCTTTGTTTGGGAAAGAACACCGAAGAGTTCTGGATTACAGAAACACTGCTGAGCAAAAAGCCTTAATCTTTGTGTGCCTTGTTGCTTAACTCCAGAGAGTAATAATATCTTGTTCATTAATATTTAAAAGAAGATTTGGTTCATTTTAAACCATTTAAAGTTGTTCTGTTGACAGGTAATACTTAAGATTTTCAGCAGAAAAGTGTGTGTTTGTAAAAGCTTTACATTTTGTTGCATTTCAGATCGCCTTTATTTTGCAATTCTCTGCCAAAAACCAAAGAGTGGAGCTGCAAATACCCATTATTTCTGCACAGATGATGAACTTGTATATGAGAAGTAAGTACAGATTTACTTTTTCAATTTTTTTTTTTTTCTGAAATAAATTAGTCAGAACAACAGCAATGACAAACCAGTCTGACTGACATTCTGTTTTTAAATGTAACTGAGGGAAACATACCGTTCCCATTATAGAACTAATTACACGAGTTTGGTCCTCTCAGGCTTCTCTGCCATGATGATTTATATGTCTTATAATGTTTTTTTGGCTTCCCATCAGGGTTTCTTAAAAATCTTTTCAAAGCAGAAGTTTTCACTGTACCCATTCTTGTTAGAAGACACAGGAACATGATGCAAAAATATATATTCAGAAGTGCACAGTGGACTGCTGAGCTGAAGGGGATGTCTTTGGTTGCTTGAGTATTAAGTGGAATGTCTAAACTTCCTAGAATAAGAGAAAAAACTGACAAAATCAATTCAAGCCTTTATGAACTGACAATGGATATATTATTTCCCATGTAGTGAACAACATATGCCTTTGTATGTGATCTGCATTACTGCTAATTCTTTAAATATTTCTGACCAAGAGTGTGCTTGCTGGTTTTGAAAGTACTAATCAATCTTTATTCTCTGTGTTCACTTTTGTCTAGCAATATTAATTACCTTCTCTTAAAGTAAAGCTTTTGGGTTTTTCTTAAAATAGTTTCTAAACTGGTGTCACAGAGTGATACAGTGAGAATTTTTCAGGCCTTTGAGTATTCCAGTTTGCTTTTGAGTGGTGGTGTGTGGAAAACGAAGAAGAAAGTTTTACTCCCTGTGTAAAGATGACAAAACTTAATTCCAACAAAATAATATGTATGTAAGAAGGCATTCTTGTTTTTAGAACGATGCACATATATCACGCGTATTATTACTCCTTGCTTTGTGCATCTGATTAACTAAAAAAAGGCATTTACAGAGGTTATGTACAATTTTTTGCCTTTCTCCCACCAGCTTCTATGCAGACTTTGGGCCACTCAATCTTGCAATGGTCTACAGATACTGCTGCAAGCTAAATAAGAAATTAAAGGTAACACCTGTTTTTTTATTCAATATTCTTGACTTTTTAAAGAACAAAACCAAATGGGCCGAAAGTTTTTTTGCTCAGGTGCTTTCCTGGGTTCCTAATCCAGCTAAGTTTTGAATATAAATGCTGAGTTTTATCAAGGTGAATTTAGGGCAAAGAAGGATCAGGAGAGAAAACTCACTTTTAAGATCCAGAAGATGCACCACTGTGGCAATAACTGATGTTAAACTCCTAAAAGATCAGTTGCTAAATGGGAACAGACATCTTTAGATTAAAAGCTCCCCCCCTGGCATTCAGTCTTCTTGGCAATCTGCCAGTGTGGAGTGTGCTTGAGGGTGCAATGCAACACATTTTTATTTGAGATAGTTTTTGTTTGACTTAGGCTTCTCATCTGGTCCTGACATCTCTTTGGTAAGAAGAAACATTTGATCTTTGATAGTGTTTATGACATTGTCCTGAAAGAGACTGCTGTGCTCCTATTGCAAATTATCTTCTCTGAGGGGTGCTCAGCAGTTTTCAGGATTAGGATCTTGATAGAGCATAGTGTCTTTAAAACAGATATTTCTCTATTAATTAACATAGTTAGTTGACCTCTAACAGATGTTGGAGTATAAAACATATTAGGCAGATTAAAAAAGCTTATTAGCATTAATGTGAATCACAGTTTACCTCTTCAAAACTGCTTAGATGTTGAAACTGCCACTGAACTGTGAAAACTGGTAAGTATGCAGAATATTATAGTTTTAACAGATACCTTTTTTTTTTTTAATGCCTTGATGTCTGTCACTGATATTAGTTTGCATAATTCAGACTTGCTTTGTCCCTGTGGCACTATGAACAGGTTTTCTGGAGATGAGATTCTCTGATTTTTGTTTACAGGATGCTCTGAAGCAACACGAGTCTATATTATAATCCCTTTGAGTATCTTGAGTTTGATACTGGAGAGTCGTGTTAGTGTTAATGAGAAAATAGTACTGCTCGTGATCTGGGGTTTATTTGTCTTGAGTGCATTGAATAGCATTTGAACAAGTAACATTGCTATTTAAATAGTGACATTTTATGATGGCTTAGCAGTTGATCAAAGTATACAGTTTCATGCACATCAAAATTTGTTTTGAGGGCCAGTTAGAGGATATTTTTTGCTGCCACTACAGATATGTGGCAATGCCAAGTAGAGATGAAATCTTATATGCCAAGCTGAGATGAAATTTTAAGATGTTTATTGTAAAGTTTAGAAATATTTTCAAAATATTTTAATCTAATATTAATTAATCTGTATTTTTCCAGTAGTTCTGATCCTTAGAAACAACTACTAGTTAATTTATCTAGTCAGGTTTTCTGTAAGAATAAAAGAATTCTAAATTCTGTTTTCAAAACCATTGTAACTTTAATATGCTCATGATGTTTTTGAGAATGCCACTTTGGATTTACTTACCGTTAATGCCTATCTGCTACATAGGGCTTGAAGTCAGAAATACTAAATGCATTTAAGGAGAAAAAGAAAGATTACTGTAATTTGTATCAAACGTTATTGCAGCTGGATACTGGGAAAATAGTGGAACATCTAGGCAGGGATTCAACAGTCTTCCAAAGCTTATAAGAGACTAGTCTACAATGTACGTGGTCCTCTGAATACAGGTGAGAGAAAGTTGGTAAAAGACCCCTGTGTTCCTCTAATTTTATAAAAGAAGGCATGAAAACTCTAAAATACAAAATCATAATCTTGTTCATTTCTTGATACAGTCATTTTCATTGATAAGGAAGAAAATAATTCATTATACTGGCTTTGATCAGAAAAAACAAGCAAATGCTGCATTCCTCATAGGCTCCTACGCAGTAAGTATTTAAATTTTTCCATTACATCGGCTTGCTAAGTGTGTTCACTTTTTCATATTCAATTTTTAAAACAGCAAGATAAGAACAATTATTTTCTCTTGAATAATCTTCCTACTCATGTATTTTATAGTAAGGTACCACATACTAAGACAGTTTTTAAAGTCTCGCAGGTGAATGAAGTTGTGTTGGTTTTGGTTTATTTCTTTTCTACTGCAGTCTGTGCTCCTAAGAAATAAGAGCACCACTGAAATAAAAAATCTTTATATTTTAATTTACAAATATGTTGATGTTTTTCCTTTCCCCTATCCACATATACTCTCTTTTTTCTTTTCTAAAATAGAGAAATAGTGTCTTCCACAAAGTACAGTATATCATTTCCCATTTCATGCACATTTAAATATACTTGTTCTTTCCCAGCTGCTGCTTTTCTAATGTAAGGTGATCTCTTCAGTTAGCCTAGGAGAAGGAGTGAGATCATGTGGTAGGCTTAGAGCCAGTATAAAGCCTGGGAATATACAAAGTGGCTGGAAATGTACTTAGCCAGGTTCCTGACTGCAGAAGGGAAGATGACTGGCTTTACTCCACAACTGCAGTGTGTTTGGTACACAAAAGTGTAGTCAAGTAATAAAATGCTGAATGCTTCAGAATGAACATGTGATGTGCCATATTCATGTTTTGCTTTGGCTTGTAACACAGCTTCATTGTAACTTTCTTGTTTACTGAGTAATAAAATGAAGTGAGAACCTATGCGGTTTTTGATGTGGGAGATTTGAGGGGTTAAAGTTCGTGTACCCTAAGGTCATTCCATTTATTAGCTGTAACACTATACAGTACTTGCCCTGATGCTAGCTCCTTGCTGCCTCTCTACATCATGCATGAGGTGCATTCCTGGCTCCCTAGGTTTTCTCTGTTGTCTATT
This sequence comes from Athene cunicularia, assembly GCF_003259725.1. NCBI lineage: Eukaryota > Metazoa > Chordata > Aves > Strigiformes > Strigidae > Athene > Athene cunicularia. Next base: position 11,900,163 of record NW_020799143.1, read on the forward strand.
TTCTACAGTACTTAATAAAAATAAAGAACTAGATATTAAAACATATCGCCCTTCGTATTTGAAACACAGTCATTTAGGAATGTTGCTGTAAACCTTTGCATTCTTAAACCACATGGAAACTGGCAATGTGACTTACCAAACTTGTTTTCAGTTAAGGCATTGTGTTGGCAAAACAGCTGCAACTTTTAGGAAAACTACTTCCTAGTGACTTAACCATGATGGAGGCTCAGAAAGCAAGAGGGGGACTGGCTTCAGTTATCAGCCATTATTTGGAGGGAAATGAGTTTTGTTTTTCCCTAAACTTTTGTTCTGAATATATGTGGTAGAACTGTGCAGCATAGCAGCTGACATTTTGAGCAGAATCCATGGTACAGAACATTAATAGCAAAACAATCTAATACAAAATACTGTGGTTTACTATGTAAAGTATACAAAAACCTGACACAAACCTGATCATCTAGTAGCCTTGCCATGTTGCAATAACAACATGCAATTGAAGGGGAATGCTTGGGCAGGCTTGAGTAAACCTCTAAAATGTATCTGTATGGATTATGACAGTCCAAAGCATGGTAATTAAAAATGGAGGCTGTTGGACAGAGGAGTAGGCATTTTTCTGTTCAGAGAACCGTGGTGAAGGAGGTGGGAGTTGCAGAGTATGGAAAGGATGTTACAGATCCAGCTGAAGTATGGCATGAGATCATGACGTACTAGGCAATGCATGTGGGAGGGTTAGTTGCAGATAGCTGACATATGGCAGAAAGAGACTACTGAAAATCACTGGTAATTTTCAGAGTTCAGAGACTCGTGCTTACGTTATTAGGTACAAGTTGAATGTTTCAGTGGTTTCCCTTAAACACCAATGGCAAACAGAAGCACTAGGTGAGTGTCAGTCCCCTCCTTGAATGAGGGCATGTCTGTCTTGCATAATCCCACGTCCTAGATGGTGAGGTAGCTCTAGCTAGATGCTGATTTTCTTTCCAGAGCAACACGCTTTGGTACTGCTTTTTCTATAAAGTAGGGTACAGTTTCTTCCCAGATCGATGTGAGAGGCATTCCAGTGAAGAAAGATCACAGAACAAAGACTGTTCCCCCTCTGGCACCCTTTAATGATCTTTCATGAAGAGGCAGGCTTAATTACAGCACTCACTGCTGAAGTGTTACAGGTCCCACGTTTCTGCTTTCTACAGGGAGAATTGGATTGTTCTCTATGAGGCAAACAGTAGTATAGGATCTGTTCAGAATGCATGATAAATATATGTTTATAAGCATATTTCCTGACTGAAATAATATTGAGGCCTTCTTTATTTAGAACATATGCAAGCTTAAGCATCCACCTGCTACTTCAGTTCAGAGTGCTTTGCTTTTTGATGAAGAAGGATCCATCCAGCTATTGGTCAAAACTAAGAAGCTTTTCTGTAATTTTAGGTAATCAGACCATGTCCTGTTGGTATTGCTCTTTGCTGCTTGAACTGAGTATTGTCATTTAATTTTTGATCCCTTACAGTGTAAGTGGTAGGTTGCCACTGTATTTTATTTTCTGTGGGTTGAATGTGTTTTCTCATTTGATTTTGGTTTTTTAGCTTCCTGGTGGGTTCCCATTTCAATAGTTTACCTTAGATTGTGGAACTGCATGGCAGTGCATCAGGTTGGAGGAGTTCAGATTGCAAGACCAAGGAAGTAGAAAGGGAAAGTAGCCTTTGCAGAGTTAGTCATGAAAATAATACTTGTCTGTGCATGTTTTAAGGCCTTTGATAACTTAAGCATAGTTTAGGTGCAAGGTTCTCTGTATATACAGGTTCTTTAAGTTACTTGTTAGGAATAAGAGGCTGCCAGCTTTTCAGGAATAGCACAGGCACCGTAAGTGTATGTGCTTTCTGATTTTGTTCTCTTTTTTTAACACAGTCACATTTTAACTGTAACACTGTAGTGAACTGTATATCATAAGTTCTCTGGAACTTGCATGTCCTCATAAACTTCCACATCTATCATTTTAAGGACTTGTTGACCTTAAATTTATATTCTTAAACAGAATATTATTTAGCTTCTGCTTCAATGCATATATTAGCATGGTTTATTGTTCAACATCTTTTGTTTAAATATATATATGTGTACATATATCATGTGGGGATATGATAATCTTTACTACTAAGACAATTATGAAAGTCTTCATTAACTGTGGTGAAGTGTAAAGGCAGCTGTTTGTGTTCTTGTTACAGGCAAAGTCTGTTCCCAGTATTTTCTTCACAGTTGGTCTGTTTTAATGTTTCCGCCCCTCCCCTTCATCTAACTTGTCTTTCCTTCCTCTTCAGTGGAGATAGTTTCTGAACTCTCCAGGCTACACACTTCTTTCTCCCCCCTCCCACATCTGCTGCTTCCTTCCAGGTGTACTTTCATGTGACATCACAGCCTAACTCAAGCTACAGACCTCTTTAGTATAACATGGCCTTAAAAGCGAAGAACAAAGTTTTCAAATAGGTTGTTATATATGTAGTTTTAGAATAAAATATGATTTTTTAGTGTAAATCTTAACAATTTAGATCTTAACTTCTTTATTGTTCATCTTCCATCTATTTTGTTTCTGTATTTTGTTTCATTTTTACTGATGTTATACTGCATAATGGGAATAATGTTTTTCTGTGTAGATTAGCATAAATTTGGCACATTCTGCCAAAAAAGAGTAGCCAGAATTCGGTGTGTTGGGGTTGAATGTTTACACTTTATTTGGGCAGAGGGGGTGAGGGGAAAGAAGGGAGGGGGGAAAAAAACCATCTTTTTTCTTCACCTTTTAAAGAAAAATTGCTTTTCCTCGGAAGCTATCTGCACTGTTCAGGCCTTACCACTCTACCAAAGCAGCAGTGATCTTCTGAGTTGATCTCTACAGTGGCTTCTCTTGATTTTCGCCAGGATCTTGACTGTGGGTGAGGAAAGTCTGCTTCTTCCATCATTGCTCCTTCCATACTAAGAAAGAATATGAACCCTCTGTGCCCTGTTCACCCAATTCCCAAGCTCCCCCCTTTCCCCTTAGGTTCATTAACTTAGTAACAGTATTTTTTTTCTCAGGCCTGGCATTAATTATGTACTTGGAGGGTGACCCTCCGAGGGTACCGCCCCATGAACTGCTGTAATTCAGGTCACCTTCTCCAGGACTCATCTCTGTACTTTGTCTATTTTCTCATCTTCTTTCTTCAGGGTAAGCAGCGTTTCCTTCACCCATTCTGATCTGCAGTACTGTTTTTTTTGCCTTTTCAATTTGTTAGTGTCCTTTCTAGCTGTGGACCTAATGCTGGGCAGAAGCTGAAGATTGCACTATCAGCACCTGTTTGTGTGATGTTGAACCACTTTGTTCTTAACATCTCATTTGCAAACTATCTCTGACCAAGCCGTGGGAAAGCAGGCAGACCTGTTCGTTTAGTGGTCCAGACAGAGGGGCAGTAAATGGGTAACTGCAACAGTGCTCAAATTACAGGTGGGTAAACCGAGTTTACCTTCAGCTACATTTTGGTAAGAGGTGTTTGTGCTTGACAAGTCACAGAGACGAGCTGGACAAGAGGCTTGATTTGTGCTTGTGTCCTCTAAAAAGCTACCTTCTCTGAGTTGTGTTTGGAAAATTGTGATTACTCTTCATGACAGCAGCTTCTCCCTGAGGTTTGTACTAGGTTCTTCCTCATGATGTTCTTGCCAGACCACTTGTCTCCATAGCAGAGGAAGGGTTGCTCTTTGTGAGTCCCTCACTATAGTACTAGCTTGCTTTCCCAGCTGTCCTAAAGTACTGATGTGCCCAGCCCAGTCAAGTTCCCAGCTAATAGGGTTTTCTATAATTCCCTTCTCCTGTTGAAAAGGTAACTGGAGGTTTCTTGCTTTTGTTCATGATGAACAAAGAGTTCATCAGTTATTCCCTCTCTGCCACTTTTATCCACTTAATGACTGTTTCTGCTAATGAAGGGACTGTTGGCCACGTGCATTTCTTCAGTACACCACAATTCCATACAGGAAGCTTTTTATTCTAATATATTTCTATTTTAATTTTGTTACATATTTCTATTTTAATCTGTATTTAACTTTTTTTTTTCTAAGCGATATTGCTAGAAAAATTAATGTATTAACTGACTATGCTATCCAATGGAGGTTTTAATAAAAAATATTTAATATTTTTAAGTTATAGTAAAATTACGTATGCATATGAGCTTGTGTTTGAGTCTGGTCACACACAGTAGTTATTTGTATTTGTTCAAAATGGGTGGGTTGTGATTATTTACAGTTTGCAGCAGTTCAGGCTGTTTTGGTGAGTGACATTTTTGGAATTTTATCACATGAAATTTGCTTGTAAGCAGCTTAAAATGAATCATTTAATTATTTCGTTGCTTTTAAGACAGTATGGTTGGTAAAATGTGTGATTTAGGTAGCGATCTTAAGTAGATTTTGCAATTAAGGGTGAACAGGTGGATAAACATGATTACACTAAGCACATCATAGTCATGAATTTAAAGTGCTATTTACAGACTTGAGCTGATACAGTTTCTAACAGTACAGCTTATTTAAATATCTTATTTAATTTTACTGAAAAAAATTAAGCTATGTCATAGGTGATTATTATCCAACATATTTTATCTTGCATGCAGCATTACTGTTTCACTTGGCAATCCCATGTACTGAAGATTAAGATGCCTTTTTTCAAGAGACTCCTTTCGTTTTCTACCAGGAATACTTTTCACCCCATTGTGAATACTGTTTTCATGATTGTAACGCTAGTCTAGGAAACCTTTGCTTAAAAAATAGGGCTGGTTTGAAAACATTTATATGAATCAATAACATGGCTTGCTAAAAGAACTCTCATTCTATGGTTGATTTTATATGCTCATAAATAAAGACTGAGTCACCAAGTCCTTCTATTTCATTCAGTGAACATTACAGCAGCTGTTTGACTACACAGCAATATTGGCAAGAGCAGTGCTTGAGTGCACCTTTCCCAGTACTCAACGCTTGGATGGTTCTTGACCATTCACAGAGCTGCCTGCAGTCCCTTAATTAGAAACAGATGTCCTAAATGAAAAGGATGATTAGAGCAATGTTAATGGTTCAACTGTTAATCACAAATTTCTGTCAGTATTTTAAAGTTCAGTAGAATATTTTTTTGTATGCATACAGAAAGGAAATTTCTAAATTGTTGGTACAAAAGTAATTACACAGTGTGGTAAAATGTTATTTTGGATTGAAAGATCTTGGTTCCTTACAGTAACAATTTTTCTGGAAGGTACTTAACTAAAAGATTTGTAAAGGATTTTATGAGTTTCTCCGTGTGTATTTGTGTGTGCGTGTGTACACCCATCTACACTTGTGTATGACTGTAGGAAGATTCTAAAACCAATACAACTGTACTTGTGAATTATTTATTTCAGGTCTGCTAAATTCTCTAAGTTTTGTTTTTTTTAAACTGCTTTCTTTCTTTCTTTTTAATATTTGCCCTGACCTGCAGGAAGGGAGCCCCTTGGGAAATCAATGTAAAATTCCAATAGACTTTTCTCCATTTGTTTATATAAGAATGGATAAAAACTATCCCAGAAAATGCTTGCTTCTTCTAAGTAACAGTTAATATCATTATTTGAAATTTATTTTAATATTTTTCATCTGTTCAATAGTACTTCTTGGTGGTTGCTTTATTGGCATTAACAAGAAAACAACTTTATTTCTGAAAGTTTCTGTCAGCTTAGAAAGCACAGCAGAAATAGAATATAACTGGCATCTGGACAAATGGGTTTCAGCTGTTGTATGTTTTGATTTCTGGGGGTTATATCTTCCCAGTTCCCCTCCTCCTCCCAGTACACACCTTACGAATTTATAAATATATCTTTGGTTTGCTATTCATGCAATCAGCATTTCCATTCTCTTTTGAAACTTCAGTTCTGCTTACTGCCTTAGAAAGTCCTTCTGGCTTTCAACACTTCTGTATACTACAGGTCTCTCTGATCACTTTTACTTTCTCTCTCTTTTTTACTGCCTTTCTTTAGTCTTTTGTTCACCCACATCCTTCCAGTGAAATTGTTAATTTTTAAGGCTTTAGTAGCCTCCTCCTGGTCAGAAACTGTTTTATGTACAGTTATATATCATTTATATATATATATATATATATA
>NW_020799143.1:11906340-11954053 GCF_003259725.1 Athene cunicularia
ATATATATATATATATATATATATATAAAAATATATATATTAAAAACTATGTTACAGTTTCAGTTTGTGTCAGGAGTATCTTTTTGAAGTTAATCTTTGCTTAAACCCTGCTCACTGCATTTTGATTCACTTCATGGAGCAGTCTAGGATCAATCCCAACAGGTAATGGGTGTTCGGTCCACAGGACCAGACTAGGACTAGCTGTTAAGGTTAAAAGCTGTTGAAAGCTTGTAGTGCAGATGTCAGATCTCCAGTGCTGGGTGTCAGTCTACATAGGCATTTCTGCCAGTGCACACTGCTTCCTGATGCAGATGTGGCCTCTACTGCCTTTACATCTGTCTGTTGCTTCCTCAGAGTTTGCTGCTCCTTCCCTCACTCCTTAAGTCTTACCTGTTTCCATATCTGAAACTCAGTTCATCCACAACCTGAATTCAGGCTCACTCATGTTCAGCCTCCACCCTGCCTTGCTTGCATCCAAGATTTCCATCTGAGTGCTCTCCTGTGGTGTTAAGCTGTGACAGAAACTGATCTGGTGTGCACACACAAGTCACAGCTTCTTGTTTTGTGTTACTGCCAGAATACTTTCCTTGTGAAGTAAGTATCTGTTTATGGCCTTTCCCATTCTGTGTAGAAACTGAATGCCATTATTCTATTTTGAAGCAGTCCACACCATTGCACCTGTCCAGATATCCTGAGACTAACCTAATTTTTTTTGTAAGCCACTTTTCACTGAGAACACCATTTGACTATTTCATCAACTGCTGTCTCTGCAACTGTTCATATGTCATATCATGAGTGTGTGGTAGTGTCAGAGCTGAAGTGTAGCAGGGTATCTCAGAAAATTCTGAGAAGTCCAACTCAAAGAGCTTCCTTTCTTCCTTGAATATACTGTATATATTGCTTCAGTTGTACAGGAAGTACTGTATATTATTTCTTAGTAGCTTGTCCACACTGAAAAATGCTATCTTCTTGCAGTGTGCTTTTTGTACATACTAAACAATGGCAGACATTGGAATTTTGTGTCAAAATCAGGTTGGCTTTTTAAATTGTCCGTATATGTAGCAAGTGTTCATATAACTACATTAAGGAAAGTCCATGTACAAGTGCCTGTATGTTAAAATGGTGCTTCTGTCAACTTCACTGATAATGTAATTTCGGAAGTTGTATCTGTGTTTAAGAACTAATATGTTTCAGTATACTGTAACATTTAGACTTATTGTCACATACACAGAATCACATACACAGTATCAACTAGGTTGGAAAGGACCTTGAAGATCATCCAGTCCAACCGTTAACCCAACAATGACAGTTCCTAACTACACCATATCCCTCAGCACTATGTCGACCCGACTCTTAAACACCTCCAGGGATGGGGACTCCACCACCTCCCTGGGCAGCCCATTCCAACGCCTAACAACCCCTTCTGGAAAGAAATGCTTCATAATATCCAGTCTAAACCTTCCCTGGTGTAACTTGAGGCCATTCCTTCTTGTCCTATCACTTGTTACTTGCTTAAAGAGACTCATCCCCAGATCTCTGCAACCTCCTTTCAGGTAGCTGTAGAGGGCGATGAGGTCTCCCCTCAGCCTCCTCTTCTCCAGACTAAACACCCCCAGTTCCCTCAGCCGCTCCCCATACGACCTGTGCTCCAGACCCTGCACCAGCTCCGTTGCCCTTCTCTGGACACGCTCGAGTCATTCAATGTCCTTTTTGGAGTGAGGGGCCCAAAACTGAACACAGGAATCGAGGGGCTGCCTCCCCAGTGCCGAGTACAGGGGTCAGATCCCTTCCCTGTCCCTGCTGGCCATGTTATTGCTGACACAAGCCAGGATGCCATTGGCCTTCTTGGCCCCCTGGGCACACTGCTGGCTCCTGTTCAGCGGCTGTCAATCAACACCCCCAGGTCCCTCTCTGACTGGCAGCTCTCCAGCCACTCCTCCCCAAGCCTGTAGCACTGCTGGGGGTTGTTGTGGCCCAAGGGCAGCTCCCGGCATTTGGCCTTATGGAAACTCCTCCAGTTGGGCTCAGCCCATGGCTCCAGCCTGTCCAGGTCTCTCTGCAGAGCCTCCCTACCCTCGAGCACATCAACACTCCCACCCAACTTGGTGTCATCTGCAAACTGACTGAGGGTGCACTCGATCCCCTCGTCTAGATCATCAATAAAGATGTTAAACAGGAGTGGCCCCAACACCAAGCCCTGGGGGACACCACTCGTGACTGGCCGCCCACTGGATTTAACTCCGTTCACCACAACTCTCTGGGCCCAGCCATCCAGACAGTTTTTTACCCAGCAAAGTGTGTGCCCATCCAAGCCACGAGCAGCCAGTTTTGTCAGGAGAATGATGTGAGAAACAGTGTCAAATGCCTTGCTAAAGTCAAGGTAGACAACATCCACAGCCTTTCCCTCATCCAATAAGCATGTCACCCTGTCATAGAAGGAGATCATGTTTGTCAGGCAGGACCTGCCTTTCATAAACCCATGCTGACTGGGCCTGAGCATCTGGTTGTCCCACATGTGCTGTGTGATGGTACTCAGGATGAGCTGCTCCATCAGCTTTCCAGGCACCAAAGCAAGGTGACAGGCCTGTAATTTCCCGGATTATCCTTCCGACCCTTCTTATAGATGGGCGTCACATTGGCCAATTTCCAACCTGTCAGGACCTCCCCGGTCAGCCAGGACTGCTGGTAAACGATGGAAAGTGGCTTGGCGAGCACCCCAGCCATCTCCTTCAGCACCCTCGGGTGTATCCTATTTTAATACAACAGTTAATGTTATGCAAAAAAACTTGCCTCTTGCAGCTCTTACATTTTCAAACAAATGCTTCTGCATTAAAGCTTGTTTTCTTTAAGCAGGTAAAAGCTCAGCAGAGATACAAGAGAAATCCTCGGCCTTTCTGAGCTACATGCACTTTACAGTATTAGCAAGTATTAGCTGCATTTCTATTTGTCTGTTGTACAAGTAGTACTCTCTGTGTATTACCCAGGCTTACAGCACCAAATCCCAAGTTCTTTCCAGGTGACTCATTTCTGGCTACAAACTCTGTCTCTGCTGTTTGTTAATGCCATTTCATCTCTCTGGAGCTCTTTTTCTGATAACAAGCAGTGCTAGATTTCTATGGTTGCTAGCAGTATGTGTTCACTGTGCTGCACAACACAAAGTGTGACTGTATCAAAGCACCCAACTTGAAATTTCTTGGAATGTAACCTTTATATCCAATTTAGGCAATGGATTTATCAGCAGAATAGCAAGTGAACTCTGGCATCTGAGGAGCAGCTATTCTGTGGTATTTTGGCGGCTTTTTAAGTCTCTCTTCTATTCCTATTGTATGCTTCAAATATAAATGCAAAAGTCACTTATCCCTCCCCAGCAGAAGCTCACACAAACACAAAACATACAGTTTTCATTACTTTACTTAACTACTTAAGTACATTTTTTATTTGGTTTTGCTAATTGTCCGGGAAGAATGCTTAGAAAATACTTAACACAGTAATAGAATCAGAGGAAAAACTAAAAGGCATCACCTGTTGACATGTATGTTTTAGCTTTTTAGGATATGTTTCAAACTGTTTTGTTGGGTGTTCTTTAACAACATCTGTTCCATGTGTGTGTGAGGTCATTAATATAAGCTATGTAAATAATTTTACAAAACATTAGTGAAAAAATAGCTTTCTATAGTGTGTTAAAGCTTAGTTAATGCAGTTTTAAAGAAGTATTAACTTGAAATTATTGAATACTGACCTGTTAATGACAGCTTGTTATTAACAGTTGTTATCTCTTGGCCATGCTGTAGCTGGTGTTTGATGTATTGGAATAAATTATTTGCATAGAATAGGAATTTTACAGTATTCTTTAAGAAGACCTTAGTGTTAGAGACTATCCAAGAGAGATTCAGGCATGTCATGATGGAAGACCGTATGGATATTTGTCATGAGCTGGTCCTTTGTGAATTCTTTTGTGTGTGGTTTTGACAGTAGAAAGTTTGACACAGTGCTTCAAGTATATTACTTCATTCCGTTCTTAGGATTTTGCTTCTGAAGCTACAGTTTTCTTTTTTTATTTTTTTTCCCTTTAACGGCATCTGGATTTAGTTACTGGATACTGCCTCACCAGTGGAAAAGAGGAAGTACAGGATTTTGAATAATGCAGATGCACTGCTGTAGGAAAATCAAAGCATACTGTTTTAATCCTGTCTGATGAGTGTACACTGCATTGTTTTGTAGACCAAATGATTCATAGCTTTGCTGATATCTCTGTGGGTTTTTGTGTTTTGGATTATGTCTGAAAAGCTTAATTAAAAAGAAAAAATCTATAAACTGGTCCAGCAGAGTTGCAGTAGAAACATGGAAGGACCCAGACAAATGGAAGCTTTTTCACTGTAGCCTATTGTCCTGGTTCAACTAGAATAGGGTTAAGTTTCCCCAGCAGAGAGAGAGGGGGAAGGGATCTCCAGCTGGGTTATTCATACCATGCTGGTGTCAGGTCCAGGGGCGGGAAACATTAATTTTACTTTCTCTTTGGCTTTTTGGTGGCGGGACCCCACACGTAGGCTTTGTTCTGTGACCATTTGTGGTATTTCTCTGTATATTGTTTGTCTTGTTCACTGCTATTGCTGTTTATTGTTGTTATCATCACTACTGTTGTTGTTCAGATTGTTTATCACACTGTTGTATTCAATTTCTTCTTATTTTAACCCGGGTTTGTGCCTCACTGCCAGCCCGACCAGCTGAGGGTGGGGGAGGGGCAACAGCAACGTGCTCTCCGGTCCCGGCAGGGCCTAAACCAACACACTGCACAAATTTATAAATTTTGTTTAAAAATATATCTTCCTTTTGGCTTAGTATTTTATATGTTTATTTTAGTTTTATTGTTGCACACTTGCATACCATTGTTCTTCTTGCCACTGTTTCTCAGCACTTTTGAACTCTGTAATAAATTAAGCCTTCTGTAGTAAACAAGTGACTTGAAGGTATTAATATAAATCTTAAAGTCGTATTTTTATTTTCTTTTCTGTCTTTTTCCACAAAAATAGATAATATACCTGAGAGAATCTCCAGAAGATGTGTACAGGCTTATATTGGCTGGAAGCATTTCGTATCTTCCTTTCAGGTAAGTAAAAAATTATTAGAATTTTCTGTACCTTGATATTTTGAAGAAGAATGTAGCATTTATCAGTACTAATTTGGGTTGGAGGTTTTTTCTGAAGTTTTAACATGTTAACATATTCACTGCCTGAGCTTCAAGTGTAGACTGCTGAAAAGGGGTGTTAGCAGCCTATGCTGAGTATATAGATAAGCGTTGACTGGAAAGCTCTCTCTGGCTTCCAGGATGGTGGTTTCAGGATTCTTTCTTCTCTGGGATCACTAGCTGGGAACAGGCTGTACACTGGTCAGCAAGTGGTGAGCAATCACATTGTGCATTACTCATTTGTATTTTCTGTTATTACTATTATTATTATCATTATTATTTTAATTTTATTTCAGTTATTAAATTGTTTTTATCTCAACCTACAAGTCTCCTTACCTTACACCTCCAACTCTTTCCCCCATTCTCTGGGGGTGGGGGAGGGTGAGCAAATGGCTGCATGGTGTTTCACTGCCAGATGGGTTTAAACCATGACACTCAGAGTGAAAAACTGTTTCCTGATGTTCAGAGGGAACGTCCTATGTTTCAGTTTATGCCCACTGTCTCTGGTCTTGTCACTGAGCACCACTGAAAAGAGCCTGGCCCTATCTTCTTTGCACCTTCCCTTCAGGTATTTATATACATAGATAAGGTCCCCCCTGGCTGAACAGTTCCAGCTACTTCAGCCTTTCCTTCTATGTGAGATGCTCCAGTACCTTAATCATCTTTGTGGCTTTTTGGCACATACCTCTCATTTTTGTCCTTACCTCTTTTGCATTGAGGAGCCCAGAACTGGGCACAGTACTGCAGGTGTGACCTCACTAGTGCTGAGGAGAGGTGAAGATTCACCACCCTTGACTTGCTGGCAATACTTTTCTCATACATCCAGCCTACCATTAGCTTTCTTTGTCACAGGGCACATTGCTGACTCATGTTCAACTTGGTGTTCACCACGACCTCCAGGTTCTTTTCTGCAAAGCTGTTTTCCAGCTGGGCAGCCCCTGGCCTATACTGGTGTCTGAGGTTGTTCCTCTGCAAGTGCAGGACTTTATACTCCTCCTTGTTGAACTTCATGAGGCTTCTGTTAGCCCATATCTCCAGTCTGTCAAGGTTCTTCTGAGTGGCAGCGCAACCCTTTGGCTTACCAGCCGTTTCTCCCAGTTCTGTATCATCAGCAAACTCTCTACACCATTAATGAAGATGTTGAACGGGATAAAACACAGTATTGACCCCTGGAGTACTCTGCTAGTTGCTGGCCTCCAACCAGACGTTGTGCCACTGACCACCACTCTTTTGAGTCCAGCCATTCAGTCAGTTTTCAATTCATCTGTCTGCTCCACCAGCCCACACATCACTAGCTTGTTTATGAGGATCTTACAGAGACAATGTTGAAGGCCTTACTGAAGTTCAGATAGACAACATCCACTGTTCTCCCCTCATCTACCAGGCCAGTCATTTCATTGTAGAAGTTCATCATATTGGTCAAGCATGATTTTGCATTGGTGCATCCATGCTGACTACTTCTTATGATTATTTTGATGTTTTCAAGATTAGCTGTTTTATCACTTCTGTGGGGGTTGAGATGATGCTGACTGACCTGTAGTTCTGTGGGGATTCCTTCTTGCCCTTCTTGAAGTTGAGGGTGATACTTTCCTCCAGTCTTCAGGCATTTGTCCCAGTTGCCATGATCAATCAGAGATTATTGAGAGTGTCATTGCAGTGACATCAAACAGCTCCCTCAGTATTTATGGGTGCACCCCATCAGGGCCCATGGACCTAGGTATGTCCTGTTTGCAGAAGTATTCCCTAACCTGGTCCTTTTACACCAGGAGTACATCTTCCTCACTGCAGCCTTTCCCCCTGGTTTCTGGGACCTGGGATTCTTGAAGGCTGGTCTTCCTAGTAAAGACTGAGGCAAAGAAAGCATTCAGTAGCTCAGCCTTTTCCATGTCCTGTGTAACATGATCCCCTGTCTCACTGAACAGTCCACACCTTCCCTAGTCTTCCTTCTGTTGCCTGTGTACTTAAAGAAGCCGTTCATTTTTTCTTTGACATCCCTGGCCAGATTAAATTCCATTAGGGCTTTAACTTTCCTAACCTTGGAACTTTCCTAACTTTCCCTCATCTCTGGATACTCGGACAATGTCTCTCTCTGTATTCCTCCCAGGTTACCTGTCCTTGCTTTCACCCTCTGTATGCTACCTTTTTGTGTTTGGGTTTAGCCAGGAGCTCTTTGTTCATTCACGCAGGCCTCCTGGCATTTTTGCCTGCTTCATATTCATTGGGATGAACTGCTCTTGAACTTGAAGTGGGTGATCATTGAATATTAACCAGCTTTCTTGGGCCACTCTTCCCTCCAAGGCCTTATCCCATGAGAGTCTTCCAAGTAGATCTTTGAAGAGGCCAAAGTCTGCTCTTCTGAAGTCCAGGGTTGTCAGCTTGATTTTCACCCTCCTCTCTGCCCTCAGGATTCTGAGCTTCATCATCTCATAGTCACTGTATCTGAGGCTGCCTTTGACTCTCACATCCCCAGTGAGCTCCTCCTTGTTGGTGAGTATGAGGTCCAGCAGAGCACTGACCTTATTGGCTTCTGTATCACTTGGAGAAGGAAGTTGTCACCAGTTCATTGCAGGAACCTCCTGGATTGCTTATGTCCTGCTGTGTTGTCTCTTCAACAGATATTGGACTGGTTCAAGTTCCCCCTGAGGATCAGGACCTGCAGATGTGAGGCTTCTCCCATCTGTCTGTAGAGGGCCTGATCCACTTGTTCTTCCTGGTCAGGTGGCCTAACAGACTTCCACTGCAATGTCACCTTTACCTGTCCTCTCTTTTACCTGAGTGGTGTTCTGATATTTACTTCTTCTGGTGCTTTTTTTCCCCCACCTTTCACATTGATTCATTACAAAGGAAATGGATACAGACAAATTGCAGAGGCAGCCATCCAGGTTCTCCAGAAGTTCTTCCTCCTCTCAGATGAAATTTGAACATGTTATTTTTTTTACTTTTTTAAAACTGTAATGATTCTCTGCTGATGAGGGATGCATGGTCTCAGAAGAAGGTGTTCTGCTAAGACATAATATTCTTTGACGTAGATTCATTTTAAATTTATTTTTGATTTTAGTATTCCTGTAGAGTGCTTATTCTGCAGTGCTTATGGAAACTAATAGTGGTCACATACTAAGAACATGCCATTCTTGGGTCTACAGAATTTAAAAAATTGTATTTAATGAAAACTATTTTCTCCTCATGTTTAAGCATAAACTATTTTATGCTTCTTAAGGAAAGTACTTTAATATATCTTCACAAATGTGTGTCTTGATAGTTATAGTAAGAAAATGCTGTTCACATATACATAGAATGTACATGCACAGCATCTTTTTTAAATGTAGTTTGAAGAAAAAATTTGCAGTGCATTAAAATTTGACTTACTTGAAAGTGTACTTCAGATTAAAGTATTCTAAGAGTGTATGTTAATATGATACTAATTTAGGGATTAGCTTTTGCCACAAGGAGTTTGTGTTGTCTGTTCTGTGTTGACATGAACACTGAAAAATGCCAGTTCAGTGTCCATATCAGAAATCGAATACATCAGCTTCACTGAAACTATAACTGGAATAATCTTACTCTTGGATTATCTGTTAACATAACTTATTTTATGTTTTGATATTATTGTAAGTTGCAAGGTGGGGAAAACGGAAGTAATCAATTGATGTAATTATTTCATTATAATAGTAATTATCTTGAAGCAATTTTTTAAAGGTGTTTGAGAGAACTATCTTTAGTTGCTTTCACTTTTATTAAAATGGGATAATTTTACCATTTTGGTCATCATATTTTATAGGGATGCTTCCTTTGGTACTTGCAGCTTTCATCTGACATTGCTGGACTGTTTTTATGCAATAAACAAGGTCAGTAAAACAGTATTTTTTGTATTGCAAAACTTCAACTAAATATTGCCCAGCAGAAAAAGAAGAATTAGGAACCTAGGATCCAGTTAGAGTTATGCAGTAGCAGATTTTCCAATTTATTATGCATTGTAACAAAACTTCTATGTACCTCATTCATAGAAGCCAACTGATACATGATCAACTAGTGAAGATTTTTAAAAGGGCATCTTTCAGGGCAGTAAGTCACACCTCTAATTCCTCAGGGTTGTGTGATAAGTTTATCGTATGCCCCCCTGATGTTACATTTTAGGCTGAATATATCCTTTGAAAGTGCTTTTAAATTGGTTAGTGATAGTTTTTAGGCATTTGCAGCATGTGGTAATGACTTCAGGTTTTGCTTTAGTAATACAAATAGAACAGGAGGCAGGTACTTTTTTTTAGACTACAGATTATCATAATCTAGTGTTCTATAGCAATACAGTGGTGAAGTAACATGGCATTGAAGGACAGGGGAGTTTATATGCATTCTTTTTAGTCTGTGTGAGTAGTGCAATGGGGAATTCTGCAGCTCTCCACCTTGCTACTGTTTTGTATATGAGTATCTGCCAAATACTGGTGGTTTTACTCATTAAGACAGCTTCTTGAAGATTTGTGATTTTCAGTTTTTTGGGATGTTTTGACATTGGCTGCTTGTATGCCAGGAGTGGTGAACTGCTATTATTCTTAGTACCACTGAACAGCAAGGAAAATTGCTGAAAATTATGCAGTGAAAGAGGAGATTAGAATGTAGTGTTTTAAATACCTGGAGATATTTTCTCTGTTTGTGCTTCCTGATTTAACAAGTGGGTCAACTGCCAGTTACCCAGATACTTACATTTTTTATACAGTATTAAATAAAATAGTGGATAATTACAGTACATCAGAGCCCACACTAGTGTGTGCTTAGGACTGTGTATCTGCAAACAATTTGAAATCGGTGAAGATACTGTCATCGTATTGAGATCAAATAGCATTCATGCACAAAAATATTTGCAATCCTTGATTTCAGACTTTAGATTGTACACATAATTTCAACAGATAATTTTTTCCAGTTATTTTTCTCTTTTTAATATTGTACACCTAGCAGTAATAAAAAGACTGAATGCTTCTGTAGTCTGGAATTTTGTAGTGATTTGATGAAAGAAGAAAAGAGTGGATTTGCTTGTCTGACTTCACTTACATTAAAATTTACAAACCTGTTTTAAACCAAGACTGAGTTGGTCTGTATTTTTGTTAAATATATGAAGAAATCTCTCTGAAAGAGTAGAACAGGTATTAACAGAATTTCAGTAGCCTAGAAGAGTGATAAACTGTCATTATTGAAAAGGTGCTGTCTTTATTAAAAGCTGTATTTTGAATTTTAGGCTTTTCGGTATGGTTTCCTGGATTTCAATACATTTGATGTAAATGAATATGAGCATTATGAAGTAAGTGTTCAGTATCAAACTTCTGATTTGTTTGCTGTTATTAGTGATGATTGTTTATAATACATGTTACTTTTTTTTCTAGTATTAGATTCCATTTCTGTTTTGTCTCCTTAAACTTAGATTGTTAGATAAAGATGTGTGGTCAGACAGAGAATATTAAAATTCAAATTTAAGCATAGTCAGCCTCAAACATGGGGGGGGAAGGCAGAAACAAAAATGGAAATAAATGTTTTTTTCCATTATTGTTAAAGCCATGGAAGATGACTGGGAAGTGGGAATTTGGCCACCTTTTAGAGGTCATGCATATGCTTGAGCAATCTTGATGAGAAATTCAAGGGCATACAAGTCCAAGTCTAACTGAATTCTGGAGAGCAATTGAACTACGTATCTGTGAACACATGGCAAAGGTATAATAGCACTCTTTGAGGTAAAGAATGAAGTAGGGCTGGGAAACTCCAGGCCCATAAAATTCACTTAGGGGCGTGGGAAATTAATGTGACAATGAAGGACTGTAATTCTTGGCTATATGGAGTCTCCGAAATGCAAAGCTGCCAGTTATCTCAAAAGAAAAAATTGTATTCTTAGAATCGAAAAAAATCATGATTTAAATAGTGAACAGAGATAAGGCCAAGTTCATAATCTAGAAACCTATTAAAAATTGAAAGTTGTCCTTCATCTGAAGGGCATCAGTTGTGTTGTTCTAAAACTCTAATTTAGGAAGAGAACACAGGCAAGAAAAGTGAGGTTGAGAGCATCTGTCATCCTCCCAATGGAACAGAAAACAGGAGATTAACATAACTTCAAATGTACATCATTTCTATCTAGCATGTATTTTGAAACAATAAGGAAAAGCCTGAAAATACAGGGATAATGATAAACCAAGCATTTTCTCTTGACAGAGAGCAGAAAATGGAGATTTTAACTGGATAATACCAAACAAATTCATTGCCTTCAGTGGACCTCATTCAAGAAGTAAAATTGAAAATGGTATGCTTAAAGAAGGAGGTGGGGGACACAAGCCCACTGCTTTCTTAGTTGATTGTTATCAGTAAGAACAAGCTTTAAAAATTGTTCCTCAAACAGTGTGTTTTTTCCTTGGCTCTTTTTCTTTTATAAGAACCCTGGCAGTAAAATTTTAATGCTTGGTTTAATTGTATCTGACCTAGGTGATTATGTTAAAATTCCATTTTCAGTTAGTCTATTTCTTTATGTTGAACATGAATTCTATTTTGAAAGTGTTTTCATCTCTTGTTTTTGCCTCTTTGTTTATTTCTGCATTTTGAGCCTTACTCTATTCTCTTTTTTTATCTTATTTTTTCAAATAGGCTATCCCCACCATGCCCCAGAGGCTTATTTCCCATACTTCAGGAAACATAAGGTCACCACTATAATACGCCTCAACAAAAAACTGTACGATGCCAAACGATTTACAGATGCCGGATTTGAGCATTTTGACCTCTTCTTTGCTGATGGAAGCACACCTGGTGATACTATAGTTAAAACATTTCTAAATATTTGTGAAAATGCTGAAGGTGTTATAGCTGTTCATTGCAAAGGTATAGTATAAACACAATTTATATTACAAGTGATGCTTATAGTTACAGTTCCTGAGGTATTTTGTGCTTTGATACCATTATATCTATTACTAATATCTGTGCTAAACTGCAGCTTTTCCATACAGGTTCTTGCTATACTTCTGTTCTGTTCTTCATCTTGTGGTTTTTTCAAATTCCAGAAAAATCTTCCCAGCTGTTTTCAAGAATGAGGCTGGGAAAAGTGATCTTGCCAATATTAACAGCTCTTTCTGCTAGACAGTGTTACCACTTCCAAAGGATGCTTTTGAGCAGGAATTTGAAGTCTTGGCAAGGTTTACAAGTGTTTATGAAAACACATGGTTAAGTATACCAAGTGATAGACTTCTAAAAATGCCAGTGGAGCTTTTTGAGGAGATTCTTCATGAAGTATGAATGTTCTTCCAGAACCACAGACATCTTTATCCCTCAGAAACCCTTTATACTAGCTACATTGGGCATGCTCTGAATATCTGTTCCTCCAGAGTTAGACTGACAAGAAAAAGATACTTAGAGCATGCCCAGTGCAGCTAGTATAAATATAGTTTTCTGTGGTTCTAGAGGGACTGTGTTTCCCTTCCCACACCATCTTTAAGAGTCTATCAGACATTTGTTCTCCACAAACTTCGCATCACTCGCGTACCTGCTAATGCTGTGATTGAAGGAGAAAGTCCTTTTCTTAACCCATTTGCCTGGGACCTTCAAAGAGTGAGTTTTTATTCGTGGATCTGCATCCATTTGCTGCATTTTTAACAGGATTATACTGCGAAGTGGAATAATTGGTAAAAACAGCATCTTGACTGTTAGGAAGCCAGTGCATATTCTTACTCTCCACTGAGGTGATAAATTTGGGCATAACACTTAATAGATTATGCCCGAATATTGAGTATCAGTGATACAAATGCTTTGTTTTCATTCAGATTAAGATGTTCTTTGACATTTATCATACTAATGGTGCCTAGACTACCTTATGTTCCTTAACTTGCTCTTCCTCTTGAAAAAAAGTAGAATGCTGTAGCCTGTTGTTGAAACTGGGCAAGGAAAGTGCTGTGTGATTGTCTTGGCTATTGGGCCATACTAAAGATTTTATACTGATGTTGATCAGTTGATTGTTAAATGAGGAGGTGATGTGTGGTTTGACATTTACAGCAAGTGATGGAGGAGAGGACCCACATAGCTGGAGCTGTCCTTTTTTCCTTTTCATGTTACCCAAGGTAAACAGAACTGTTTTGAGGGCCATTGAAAACAAGGTTCCTCATTCTGAAGTACTTTTTGCCTGTGTTGGCTAGTACTTAGATTTGCTTATTGCAAAATTTGTCTTCCTTGGGAACAAAAGTAAAAGATCGGTTAGAGGAGGGGCTGGAAGGGCAACTGGTTTTAGTGCAATGTATGATCGATTTGCAAGAAGGTGCTTTGAGAATTTGGAACAAAGCCAGCTGGTTTATTGCATGCATAAAAACATTCTCATACATATATACATATTCATAGATAGATAAGTGAATATAGAGTTACAGATATTTGTAAAGTCACTGCCTTTGAAAGGTTGCCTACTCAAAAAACGTGAACAATGTGTTAGTAACCTTGTACATGGAAAAAAAAATCAAAAGGTAAGTTGTGCTTGCCAAGTTTGATCAATAAGAGGTTTGTTTAATGAACTAAGCAAGTAACTATTTGTCCAAGTAACAATGTCTGTAGCTACAGCAGATTCCAGATGAAGATGGGTATATAAAAAAGCCATTCTTTTATCTTACACAGCTGGTCTTGGACGAACTGGTACACTTATTGCCTGTTATATTATGAAGCATTATCGGATGACAGCTGCTGAAACTATTGCCTGGATTAGAATAAATAGACCTGGTTCAGTGATTGGACCACAACAACATTTCCTGATGGAGTAAGTAGATTGACTATAAATGATTTAAAAAATAGATCTAGATGTCTTCTTCTTTTTTTGTACACTTAATAATCTTTGCTGTTAATTTGTTGTGTTTGGGGCTTTTTTTTTTTTTTTTTTTCCGTGCAAAGTTGAGAGGAAACCGTAAAATTGCTGTAACAAGAATTCTGTCAGGAGTAGATGATATTTCGATCAATGACAGAAGAGACAGGAGAACCATCCAAAAGGACATTGAGCTGGTAAACACCTGAATATTGTGTTCTTGTAAAAGTTGTAACTGCTGTTGAGAATCTCTCAGGTTCTGAACAAGCCTGTGGGTGCACTAAAACTCTGTTAGTCACATTCTTTGTCTGTTTGCCCTTTCTATATCAAGGGGTATGAGGGGGAAAAAGAAATATGGACAGAAAGTATGAAAAATGAACTGCAGTACACAGGTGAAGTAGGAACATCCTTATCATACTTTAGTGTTTAGTAATTAGGTAAATATTAGAACAAAAAAGGTACTTATGATTTGCAATCAAAACCACTGTGATTTTGTTTTGGATTATCTGTTACTTCACTGTGTTGTTTAAAGGAAAGAGATGAAAGGGGTTTTGCTATTTTTAGTTTCTAAGTAATTGCAACTTCTATAATACCTTTTGATGCTCCCTTTTTTAAAAAATGGTAGTGCTTTTTTAAAATGGCAAGTGGAGGGAAATGCTGTACTTGACTGAAGATTGTACTGTACCTAAGCAAAGACTTGATAATACATTTCTGCTGTTTTAAAGGCAGATAGCAATCTGATGCATGTAATTCATTACACCACTTAATGGTTTACAGCTCTAAGAGCAGCAAACAGGAAATGTGAAAGAACAGAATTGTATTTATGCAAGTGAATTTCCTTTGATTTTATGCTGGCAAACTTTCCTGTTGGGATAAATCTGACTTTAAGATTTAAGATAAGGTTAGTTCTTAAGTGTCTATCTATATTTTAATCTCGGTTTATCCCTTCCCCCCTCCAATTACTCAGTACAGCGATGAAGATGAAACAAACTGTGTAACTCAAGGTGATAAGCTTCGTGCACTGAAAAGTAGAAGGCAGGCAAAAACTCCAACTGCATCTCCTCTAACGTAAGTCGGTTTCTGAATGTAAGAATTTCTGAATGCCAGAAATACTTTTATCTTCTTCTTTATGCATACTTTGCTCTGACCCCAGAAGTCTGTTGCCAAGACTGCTTTCACTTCTTTAAAACAAGCACAAGATTCACCATTTCTCTGAAAGCTTGGTGCACGCTAAGGAGGCAGGAGAACCTGGTTGAAGAACTGCATTACTCAGTTTCTAGTGTTCTGCATTGTTTCTGATTCCAGTAGTCTGCTCTTTACAAGTTCCCATATTCCTGAATGTTTTACTTCTAGTTTCATCACAAACATTCTCTTGTCTTTCCTGTGGTAGTATAAAAATGGAAGAATGTGACTCTGTGTGGTGGTGTTTGATTGGCTGAAATAAGGTACGCGCTGTTTTTTGAAGTAAAGTCAGCTGCCTAAAAAGAAGAGTTGAAAGAAGAATCTTTAGCTTCCTTTCGTTTCCTCTTCCTTGGAAAGAACTTTCCCTAAATCCTGTGGGCTTTGAGTTAATGGCTGGTAGATCTGGAAGGCAGAGAGCAGCACTATTTCAGTGCATTTCTGTCAGGGAACGTGGTATGCTAGTCTCTTTATTTTAGACAAGTACCAGAACACCACCTGTAAAAGAAAGTTTATAGTCACTTTTGCATCTGTTGTAGCTTGTAGCAACTCTAGGTAGACAAACTTTCTGTCTGCCCTTAAATAAACTGCAAGAGAATGCAAGACATACCTGGATCTCATTTGATTGCTAGGAAAGGAACGGTGACCTCTGTCAGATTTTTGCAAATAACAGTACCAGAGTCACGTACCAAAGGCAACTTAGCTTTTGTTATGCTGTCTTTCTGTAGGGGATGATGGCTGCTTTTTTTTGTTTTAAGTACAAATAGTGTCATCAGACTCTTAGAAAAAGTGAGAGGTATGTAGTAAGAATGTGCTGAAGGTAAAGGAAATATGTCTTTGGAAACCTTCATGCATTGGTTTGTATGAATTCTGCTTTTGTTTAAAAAAATTCTCTTTTATTCATGGTCATCATTTACACAGGCAATCATATAAGCAGATTTAGAACAAAGCCTGCACCCAACCAACATTTAAAATCCCCAAAACACATCACCTCAATTACCTGAAATAGCACAGCAAAAACCAGCTACCCTGCACATTAGTTTCTTAGTTTCCACTTCATAATATGTTTTCATAAAAGGCACTTTTAAGTCATGTAATAAACATTGTGAAAGATGTCTTTTATTCTATGCTCCATAGAATGAATGTAGACTCTATAATCTATTCAACCATTGTCTTAATATGCAGAAAGCTTATCAGCTATTAAAATACTATTCCATTCATGAAGCATTCTGCAACATGACTGCTCTAATTAAAACTAGTTAGCCTGTACTTCCATAGAATTAAAATAACTGATCTAGAGCTAGTTGGGTTTTATAGTATGCATTGTGGCACATGGAGTTGGAATTTCTCTTCTCCTGTTCCCCTGAGTTATTTGTATGGTCTGCAGCTTGTGCTGAAATAGTTTGGTGAAAAAATGAATGTATAACTTCTTACATTCTTTGTGTTACTATTATTAAACCAAAATATTGCTAGGAATATTTAGCTGCCCTACATGAGTCAGAAGTCTTCCCTACTAGAAAAGATGTAAGTCTTTTTCCTTTTTAGTTCAGACTGTTAAAAATAATTAATCTTGCAGTAAAATTGATAAGTTTTATTTAAGCAAACAAAAAGAAGCTTTAAATCCTCTATGTAATTCTCTTTCACAGAAAAAATTTAAAAAGGCAAAATAAGAGCACCAGAGGCTGGGACAATTACAGTCTTTAAGAGTTAGTGGCATTGCTTATGTTTACCTCACAAGGGATTTGTGTATAACATTTGTTATGCCTCGATGAATGGATACTTTGTATATGTTCTAATAAGCAATATTCTGCACCCTTAGCAAAAGATTATGAATTAGTTTTTGCTACTTTGAACACAGAAATGTAATATACCCCATCATCTGAGTGTTACGTAAGTTGGTTGTTCCTACAAACTGATCTGGCTCTGATCTAATGTTTTAGTATTAAAACATGATTGTGGAGTAGGATGTATGAATATAGGAGGCTCGTCAAACTGCCTGAGAGATGACAGCAAGTGGTCAGAGATGTATTGCTCCACCATGCACTTGATTTAAAAAGAGTGATACAGACTTTCTTTGGGAAAGACAACTTCAGTGAGGATTTCAGAAAATTGTCTTTGATTCCAGCAACACACAGACACTACATTTGGCAATTTATAGTTGCATGGATTATTACAGTCATAGAAAGTACGAAAATGCTTGGCAAAGGTTATAGAAAAATATGCTTTTGAAGAACTTGAAACAAGCTGAAATGCACCAATAGCTTTTGCTTTTGAATTTTTGTTCATCTTTTCCTCCCCCTCCAACCCCTTTTTTAGATGGCTCCTAGCTATGCTGGTGTCTACACTGTGTAGCATTGTCATCTGGTGGATTGTATGTGGCTCCCTTCTGCCCAGCCTGCTATTCTGTCTAGATGGTTTAAGAACATAGTAACCATCAGGACCCCCTGAGAGAGCCACTGTGTAAGTGTCCCATTCCATTTCTCTACAATAGTTCACACTTTCTGTCTAGTATGTCTCATAAATGCATGTTTTCATATCATGTTTCTTACTGGCTTTGTTGCAAGAGTAAACTTCACTGCTCTGGCTTTGTTGTATCTTTGTATATATTATTTGGAATAACAGTTATTTTTTATGGCTGGCTTGCAATACAAAAAGGTGAAGAGCTTTTATTATTAGGATATTTCATAATTTTGAAGACTTTCTTCTCTGCATGCTCCTGCAAATAAGCAAAATTATTTTTGTAAAAAAAGGAAAAATTACTGCTTTAAAAATATGATCCTATGCTTTGCATATTGCAAATGAAGATGTTAGCTCCAGTTTTACTTTGAAATTCATGAACTTGCACAGGTGCTTAGTTTCCCAAAGGGTCGTTTGAGTCGTGTGAAATGTCAGTAATTAGAATTTGTTAGAAATTTCAGTAGGTCTTTCTTTTACTAGGAGATTATAGTATTATGTGCCATAAGAGACGGTAAAATAGGACTTTTTTCCTTTTTAATATAATAGGAGATGAGACAGGGTCAAGGCTCACTTGTTTACCCAGCCAGTCTTGTTTCATCTTTTGTTCTCAGTTGGTTTTTTATAGAGCTTTATCAGAGTAGTTAAACTCCTTCTTTCCATGACTTGGACTGGGGAGCTGAGTATAGCCTTAGAAGCATATTAGTCCCTTGAGTACAGCTTTCACTCTTTCTTTGTCAGAGTGGTTGCAGTGATTGCTGTGCCTTACTTCCACTTAAAAAATGCAACATTTTCATCACGGGACAGCTTCCATATTTTGGCCAAACAAAACAGCAGCCCTCAGAACTTCCAGGAAACCCAGACAGGAACTTTTTGCTTGCTACGGTGTCTCCCTGGAGCTGCTCCACCACCACCACTCTCAAAGCGAAATGGTCACTTTGGGTGAATGCTTGAAACTTTGGTGCTCCCAGAGAAAAAGTAGGTCAGAAAAAGTGGTTTACACCAGAGTAATAAGTAAGAAAAGACATTGTCTCCTGGCAGAACATTAAAGTTAAGAGTTGTGTCCTTCTTACCTTTGGCCTTGCAATTTGTCTGCACATTTAAAAAGTATGGGACTTTTCCTGCTAAAGTAAATGGTGTAATAACTGAAGAATGAGGACTGGGGGGCTTGTGAACAACTTAGTTATCCTATTAGCTTTAGCTAAGGTCTTCTTAATCTATTCTTTTGGAGGGAAAAAAAAAAAGAACTGAAGATCACTTTAGCTTTTTTCTTTTTTTCATTGGTACCTAGCTTTATCAAAGAACATACTTAAATTAGAGGCTTGTTTTCAAAGTTTTGCACTGAATGTAGCAGTATTTCTTTCTCAGTGTTTTCCAGACCTCAGATTTCTAAACACAAACTAAAAAGCTAAACTTAAAATGGGTTAAAAATTTGAAACAATCTGTCCTTTTTTTTCCTATACTGTAAGATCAATTTCACTCAACTATCATCCTTTCTTTCTCTTATGGTATCTGTGTTCTGTCTAAAAACTCCCTTGCCAGAGGGAAAGAAAAAAGACTGTGAGGTGATGGTAAATGTGTCATAATGCAAGCAATTGGGTTACTGGTGCTGCTGTTCATATCCAGGATTGACAATCATACAATGTTGGTTTATGTCTGGAAGGACACAGCACTTAAGCTTTTCTTAAAAGGTAGATTAACGTTCTTTCTGTTAGGCAGCTAGTGTCCCTTGTGTTTTAAGAGATCAAATTATCAATCAGGAACATGAATCTCTCTGGGCTAGCGTTGCAGTTCTGTTGGCTGTAGCCCTGTAGATTGAAAAGTATGAGTCACTTGTTGCCTATCACTGACTTGGAACAGTGACAGAGGTCTCAGGCCTGTTTTCCTAAAAATCATGAGGTGATGAAGGAGAGAGCGCTATTGCGTTTGAGAGATCTCATAAAACAGGTAGCCTTGGCAAGAATAAAATGCCCATGGCAGGTCAGAGAAGACGTGCTCCTGTATAACCTTCCCCTCTTGCCTCCCTAGAATACTGCAATCATCCTTCTTTCAAAGCAGCTTGTTGTGTCGATTGATTTCTCTCTGAGATATATTACCTTGCTGGCATTTCAAGTTTTGTGGATTTTATCTTGGATTGCAGGGTTTGGGCTTTAGTGTACTGATGGTGTACCCATCCTCCCACCCTGCTGGGAGTTAGATGGTGAAAATAAGTTGTGAACTATTTAAAACAGTGTTCCATTTGAGCAGGTTTTGATTTGTTTAAAGGCCAGTATATTAGCTTGAATAAGAAAGTAGTGTATAAAGTAGTCCAGTGTTTGGGGAGTATATTAGGTTCAGAATTACCAGGTGATACTTCCATTACAAATTAAGTGGAGATTAAAAACTCTTTTGAAATATGGATTACCTATTTTAGTAGGGTGGCTGTTACAGCATCCTGATCCTGTAGCCTGTGTTCAGGAAATGTTCTTCTTTTTTTTGGTTTTTTTTTTTTTTTTCTTTTTTTTAAATCATAATTCACTGGGTTAGGAGAACATTTGTGTCTATCAGGTGCCCTTTCTGCTGGTGTTTCTGTGAGTTGGTTGTTGTCTTGTGCAGCATGACATGCTATTTTACATGAACAGTTACAAAGCAGTAAGGTAGGTGTCCTGAGGATCTTACCCTTCTCTAATATAGTTTGGGCTTTTTTTTGGTGCTGAGGTTTTGGGAGGGTTTCCTCTACTATGGCCTGACGTCCATTATAAAGCCTATCAATCAAACCTGCTATCACATGAGACTGCTAGTCCAATTGTGTTAAATCAAAATTCCACACATTAGTTTCTTCTCTTACCTTAGACATGCATGCAGTAGCATTCTAATAAAAGCTCTGATAGCACTGTTAACTTTTCCTGAGCTGACAGTTGTTGGACCTCAAGACAGCTCTGTGTGTTCAGTTCTAACAGCGTATCAGACAATGGTGTAAATGGGACTTCGTGTTTTCCTTAGGTGCAGTCAGCCTTGGAAGCTTAGAATTTTAGTCTGACTTAAACGTGTCTGTGTGATCATTCAGCTAATGTTTTGTTCACAGGGATTTTAATTAATCTATACTTTTGGGTAGCCATGTGAAGTTGGGTATTGCTGAGATGCAAAAATGACATACGTACTGACTGAAGAGCAGATGATGTTAAAGGTTCTGCCATGCTCGCAGCTGGCTCTGACCTGATCCCTCATGCCATCTCCTCTCCCTACCCTTTGGTAAATACAGCAGTGTTAAGAGGATGATTGTTTGGTTTAAAGGTGCAGTTATATGATATTTTTATGTTATGTTCCCATTTAGAACTTCTTTCTTTATTTTGAACAGATGAAATGAAGTTCTGTGGGAAGTAGGGACTTATCTATGGTATGTTGAAAAGATAGACATTTAAATGTTTGTGCAAGACAGTATTGTAGCACTTCATAGTGTTTCAGTTCATATTAGAAAAGTATAGGGGTTTAAGCCATGTATACAGACCTGTTTTCTGAACTTCTGGTGTCTGGAAAGAGTGGACACCTATAAGAGAAAGACTATAACTGTTAGATCATGTTCCAATAACTTGCTTTCTTTTATATATACATGTTCTGCTGATTAAGGATACCAATTAAACCCAGACACCAGAGTGAAAAGAGTAGGTGTATTTTACTACTGATAACCAGTGTAACAGTGTAATACAGAAAACGTGAAGTAAGAAAAAGCAGAATAGTGCACTTAAAGCAGCAAACAGGAAAAAGCAGGGTACTGCATTAAATCATTACTACATGAGAGAGAGAATAGATATTAAGAAAAATACATCACCCCTTGCACACGTTCCCATCACCCAAACCTGCAGTGGCTGGGCAGCCCCGGTTACAGCGAGGGTTTGCAGAGCCTGTCCCGGCAAGGGGGAAATCCTACGGGGTGCGTCCACCCATAGGTGAGGCTTCCAAAGTCTCTGCAAACGGGCCCAGCCTATATACCAGAGATCGACAAGCCAGAATAGCTGTCACCTTTGTTCAGAGCAGAATATTTCTGGTTTCATTCTCCTGTTGGATTCCACGCAAAGCCTGGCCAGGGCTCAGGGGGGGGGAGTCCAAGGGAGTTTCTAACAAGGCCAGGTACTTGGGTTCTCAGCCTTGAACAAGGCTAAAGGGGGAAGTCTCTCCTCACTACTGATTATATTTTGTCTAAGCTGCATCTTTCACTAGCGAGCTTACATACTTTGTTAATGATTACAGACTAAGTTAGCAGCTTCGGCTTGGGGCCTGTTGTTCAGGCTTCAGTACGTCAAAGCTTTAGCACTTTTTACATCAGCATAAGTGCATTGTTATAACTTAGTACAATACCTACTAGCACAGTGGTTTCAGTTATAAAATATACAGGATTCATCTATAGGTCTACTCTGGCTTGGGCCAGTTGTCCAAGCCTTAGCACTTCAATAGGTCCTTTGACCTATAGGTGAATCATGGCTCTCAAACCATTTCTATGGTTATTGACATTAGTCTTTGTTCATCAATTGATGTTATCTCATCAGGCATGTCCCAATCCAGTATAGGGGAGAGTTCTTAAATGATCCTAGGAGTGAACTTAAGACACAAATGTGATTAAATGCTCTACAACCTTGTGTTGCGGATGAAAGTATTGACACGGTAATGATTTAGAAAAATAATCTAGATCTATTAATAACTAACAACTATTTGTCAATACAAAGTAACTCAGAAAGAAAAGCGACTTATGCAGGTTCTAAAATGACAATATTCACTCTAACTTACTTAACGGTACCTTAACTTATACACATATGTACATGCGCATACACAAACCAGACATATACATACAGAAACAAGGGGGTTGGATTCGGTAAAATGAACACAAAAGGGACAAGCACACAGGAACAAGGGTAAGGGTATGTACCCACACACACACACACACCAATAAACAGGTGAAATAGAAGCTAGCTCGAAGAAAATTTCCTTCTTGAGTTTAGAGCAAATACTCACAATGCCTTGGCATTCCTCAACCGGTGATAATTGAGACTTGAGCGGGTGGACTTCGCCCTGGCCTTCCATCTGGAGCAGACGACACCTGAGAGGCGTCCCAGCTCAGGGGAGATGCTAGTCACAGGCCCGCTGCGATCCAGGAGAGCTCAAAGGGTCTCTCTGGTGGTCGAAGTTTATAGGATCCAAGATAATTGACTTTTGTCAAATACTGTCTGGTGCCTTGGGGCAGTTGCACAAGAATTTGAATAACATGCAACCCTGTTATTGTTCCATCTGATCACAGATATGTCAGGCTAGATGTGTCAGGCCATCAGGAGATGATGTGTCATTATAACCTTTTATAAGCAATTGGGAGGGGCAGGAGCCAGGCTCCTCAAGGTTATCAGTCCTTATCTCCACAGATTGGTGTATGGCTTGGGGAAACGTGGATGGAATCACACCTGGCACCAAGCTCTCCAACAAGGAGGGCAGGGAGGAGTCAGAATTGCACCACCACAATCCACCCCGTGACTAAAGTCAATTTATCTTGTCCATAGAGTGGCGGTGTGGTTGCCTTTTGCCTCTATGCCTATAAACAGAGGATGCCATAATTTAGTTATAATTCAAGGAAATTTTGTGTTTGATTAGCTTTGGGAAAAAAAAAATATTTTGGGATAGTATACACACAGGGATACTTTTGTAACTGAGCAATTTGTTTAACCATTCTCCAAACCTTAATATAAAACACAATTATGAACAGTAAATATACTAAAGTTAGAATTAAGAAAATCATGACCGGATGGAACATGGAATTAAACAGTCCTGTTGTGGTTGGTGACCATCCAAATAAGCTTTCCCACCACTGATGTTCTCCATCCCTTTTGACTCTTGTTAGCACCTGATGTATTTCTTCTATATCATGCTGGATCATGATAAGAGTCTTTTGTCCAGTTTTCTGTGCATATAGTATGTATATGTGTAGGCACAATGCTGCAGAGGTTCTTATATTGAAGATGAGGGTTGTTTCCACAGTGCTTCTGATAGGCTTGCTGGATGTGGTGTTTGTTTCCACAATGTCATTGGTGGAGTTGGTTATTTCTGAAAAGGAAAGAAAAGAGAACTCTCGGGGGTGGGGGGGGGTAAGAGACTGAACAGGTTATGTTTTGTTGATTAGGGATATCAATTAGACTCAGACCCCAGAGTGAAAAAGTAGGTGTATCTACTCAAAATAATAATATATAAATATATTAAAATATACGATAAGACAGAATAGTGCACTTAAACAATCAGGAACATACAAAGTAATGCATCAAATCGCTACTGCCAGGGAGAGAATAGTGATTAAGAAAGATGCCACTTGCATACTTTACTATCATCCAGATCCACAATTGCTGGGTAGCCCCAGTCACGGTGAGGATTTGGGGAGCCTTTCCCTGCAAATGGGAAGTCCTACATGGTGCGTCCACCCATAGGTGAGGCTTCCAAAGTTGCTGTGAGCGGGTCCAGCCTTGTATACTCAAGCAGAAACATCTGGTTTCAATCTCACATTAGGTTCCCCCCAGAGCCTGGCCAGGGCTCAAGGAAGAAGCCAAAGGAGTTTCTCTGCTTATCTGATGGGATTATGCACAAGGTCTCACATCAGGTCTCTGTGACAGGCACCTGCCTCCATGACTCTGTTGTTCTATTCACATAAAAAGGGAAGGAAAGATAGATTCAAGACATCCTCTGTGTATGCATCATTAAGGATTACATTCTAAGTTAACAGTTTTGGTTCAGGGCCTGTTGATCAGGCTTCAACACTTCCACCCTTTACATCAGGATAGATGGTTTATTATAACTTAGTATAATACCTGTTAGCATGTTGGTTATCAGTTATAAAATATACAGAATTCATCTATAGATTAGCTCTGACTTGGGCCTATTGTCCAAGCCTTAGCACTTCAGGTTACCCCTTAGGATGCTGGATAAATCCATCTAGTACTGATTTTATGTTTTATTCCATTATTATCAATAGCATCCCATGCTAGAAGTCCCTGTGGCTTGACCAGGGTTACTGGTGGTGTTCCTACAGTTGGTATTTTTGCCACCACAGGCTGTCCTGCTTTCATTGAGGACCAGGTGTGCTCATTGTTCAGGATTTTTTCTGAAGAAGGTGTTAAGAAGGCTCAAGTAATTGGACTTCCATAGGGACCATACTGATTATTTAACTGCTGTATAATTTCAGAAAGACGGCTGTCCCATTGTCCTTTATGTGGTTTAAGATACTTTTTTAGCAGTCCATTGGCTCGCTCAGCTATACCATTAGATTGTGGGTAATAAGGTGTATGAAATACCCACTTTATTTCTCTTTGCTTTGCCCATTCTTGTACTTCTTTACTTGGTCCCTGACATTTTTCAGGTGGAATTTCAATCTGTGCCTCATGCCATGCTTGCCAAACTGTTGCTGCCACCTCCCCCACCTTGTTAGGAGAGGTTCCTCCAATTAGAATATCGTCTATATACTGATAGAGTTTCACCTCTTCAGGGAGTGAAACTGTCTGTAAAGTTCAACAAGTGCAGCATGAGCAATTGTGGGAGAGTGTTTATATCCCTGTGGGAGTCTGTTAAAGGTGTATTGGATACCCTCCCATGTAAAGGCAAATTTTTCTTTATCTTCTTCCCTTAAGGGGACCATGAAGAACATGTCTTTTACATCTAGCACTGCCATCCAAGGATGTGCGGCGGCTTGCAGTGTAGCGGTTAAAGTTGCAATGTTGGGGACTGCCGCTCTCAGTGGGGCTGTATTAGCATTTAAACGCCGATAATCGACTGTTAAACGCCACCTCCCGTCTGGTTTACGGACTGGCCAAACAGGAGAATTGTATGGGGAGTGAGTTCGGGAAATAATCTGTCGTTTTTCTAAATTTGCAATTACTTTAGAAATCCCAGTTCATGCCGCAGCAGAAATAGGGTACTGTGGGACGTTAGTAATTTTTGATTCGGGAAGTGCTGGAGCTGCACGGAGTACACGCACTGTGGCAGTTGGTTGATTTTGGTTAGGGTGAGGGTTGGCAATTGAACCGCAGGACCACAGGCTGCCGTCTGGCAAACGCCAGGTTCGGCCGTTTAATGCGTCAAAACCCAGGATGTTTTCGTAGTGCTCCTTAATCGCAAAGTGGAGTTACACGTTTTTCACCAGGGAGCCGCAAATTTAAGTTTTGCTGTCTGGCACACAGAGCTAGTTCCTGTAACTCCGGTAATTTTAACCTTTCGCCGGCTAGGTCGTATGCCTAGTTTGTCGCCATGTCGCTGTGTAATTATGGAAATTTGTGCACCAGTATCAATTAAAAATTTTATTAATTGTTGTTGAGGACCAACTGGAATTAGAATGTAAGGGCCGTTCTCATTTATCCACTGATAAGCTTTTACTTGCCGGACTGGCAGGCCCAATTGCTGTCCGGACCTTATCAGTTTTTTGATCTTGTGTTTTTCAACTGATCCTCTTGACGGAGGAAAGGATTCTCTTTTTTCCTGGGAGCTGGCGTTGGGGAAGTTGGAGTAATTGGAGCGTTACATCTTTGAAATGCCTGAACTAGGCTCAGAATGATGCCAGTAGGCTGCCTCTGAATCGCGGCTCTAGGAATTCCTAGTGACAGTGCTTGCTTCCATAGCTCATTTCTCCATTCCTGACCCCTGGATTGTCTGTCAGGGGGGTTTTGTTCCTGAGAATTATTTTGATGCAATTGTTTAATTTGCCTTACAGTGCGACCTGTATTTTTTGTTTCATTGGGAATTTCATTCCATCCCATGTCTTGGGCATAGTTTATAGTTTCATGCACTAATGCTGCCCCAGTGGGTAGTCCTTTTAATTGTAAGTCTACTTCCTCACTACTATCAAACGTTCATGGTAGATTTATCAATTCGTTGTAATTTAAGTCTCTCTGGATCTCATCCTGTTTTGCAGTGAGAAAAGGTTTGAGCATGGCAGGGGCTCCTTTTATCAGTAGTTTGAGTATAGCAGGAGCTACAGGTGCCGAAAGAGGAACATCAGTAGGATTACGCTGATGCATGGCTTGGATACGGGCAGCTTTTGTAAAAGCTGCGGAGAGGTCATTTAGAGATTTGATAGGTATCAACAGAGGTTCTCCTCTCTCTAACACATCAATGCCACCAGCCCAGTAGGTCACTCTGCTTGTTAGTGAGTGGGGGTCAGTCGGGAGGTTGGGACCATCATCCAAAAAGACACCAGGACCCCAATAACCACTGGCTTCACTGCCATCTAGTAAAATTCTATCTCCCCCATTTAGAGACACTCTCCATAGGTGCTCAGTTTCTCCCGGTTTATGGCCGAAACGATCTTGTAAATTGGCTATTTGAATTGGATCAAAAAGGGTTGTTTTGCTGATGTGGCTTCTCACACCACC
This sequence comes from Athene cunicularia, assembly GCF_003259725.1. Lineage (NCBI taxonomy): Eukaryota > Metazoa > Chordata > Aves > Strigiformes > Strigidae > Athene > Athene cunicularia. The sequence goes on from NW_020799143.1 coordinate 11,933,324, forward strand.
CCGAGATCCTGTTGTTACTTCTGTTTTGATAATTGGTCTGACTTCAAGTGGAAGAGACTCAGGCAGTTGAAAATCATTTTTGTCTGAGTCGTCATTATGTGTATCGCTCCAAATATTACCATCCCAATCTTCAGGGGACACAATCAATTTTCTGATTTGAATGATATCAGGGGGGGTCGGAGACGGCATTAGCATCATTTCAAGGCGTTCCCCCAGTTTTTGTTGTTTCAATTGGGATTCCTTAAATTGCCCTTGCAGCTGCTTTATTTTAATTGATAACAGTAGATTGGTGGATTTCTGCTTTGTGATCTCATTTTGTAAATTTTATATTTTACAATTAAACTTCTGTTGTTCATGACAGGCAGCTTCCAGGCACACTCCCAACATTTTACAAATCATACCTTTATTTTTTCCAAATTTAGTTGCGCCTCTGGCATTAGTTAACTGTTTTTCTACCTCTTCCCAGTTGTGCCAATTATTATAAGACCAGTCCTCTGGGAAGGTGGGATTTGGTTGGATACCGTGTTTTTGTAAGTATTCAGTGATTTTGCTTGTCATCCTGCCGACTACGCCAATTTGTCACGGATGAAAGTATTGACACGGTAATGATTTAGAAAAATAATCTAGATTTATTAATAACTAACAACTATTTGTCAATACAAAATAACTCAGAAAGAAAAGCGACTTATTCAGGTTCTAAAATGACAATATTCGCTCTAACTTACTTAACGGTACCTTAACTTATACACGTATATACACGTGTACATGCGCATACACAAACCAGACATATACATACAGAAACAAAGGGGTTTGGATTCGGTAAAATGAACACAAAAGGGACAAGCACACAGGAACAAGGGTAAGGGTATGTACCCACACACCTTGTAAGCTCTATTTCCCATGACAAGCAATAATAGTGATAGGACAGAGAGAAGAAGAAAAAGTCAGAATACCTAAGCTAGCAAACAGAAGAGATGCAGCAATATCAGCTACTACCACTACGAATCCAGAGACATCCCACTGTCTCAGTCTTGGTGCAGGTGATAAGGTTGTTACAGGTTCCAAGCTCCTCTGTGAGAGATATGATGTCGAAATCCCAGCTCCAGTCCCCAAGAAAAGAGTACGCATACCTTTTAAGAGTCCACCCATTTCTACAGAGTTCATTGTCATATGTGCCACCCTGTGTTCTTCCATGTGCACATGCCCAGGTGTTCACGGTGGTCTTCACTTGGCTCATGTGCAAGCGCAGCTTGACAGGCACTGCCAAGGATGTAGTCATTCTGGCTTCAGGCAGATATGGTGGTTTCTTCGGGAACAGTTCATCTCCTTCAGAGCATAATTCTTCATGGAGACAGGATGTTGAGGCCAGGTAGTGGTAGTGATGCAGCAGCAATGTTGGGACAAGCATACAGTCTTTTACACCAACCCATGGGTCAACATTGCTGTCCTCGTGGTGGCATGAAGGATAGGTACATAAGGAGAGAAAGGATAGAAATAGCACGCAACATGGTAACTAATAACACTCTTGGCTAACATATAACTAATAACATTTTTAACGGATATATAAATTTTCCATTAATAAACATGTAACTAATAATATCTTTAACAAATATTAATATCTTCAGTTAACAAGCATAAATCTAACAACATCCCTAACAAATATGTCATGCTTAAAATTATCTAACTCTACAAAACCAAATCATTTTATAAGGCTATGTATTATAGTAAATTGGAATCACCACTAACATGTGATCCATTATTTTTCTGCGGTTTTGGCATTGTACCACTGAGTCTTTGCAGCTCTGGCAGTCCGTGCGGTCTGCTGCCCTGGTTTGCCGAAGTTGGGGTCAGCATACGCAGCAGGGAAATTGGTTTCCACGCCCCCTTATCCTAAAGCACATGTATCATCTGGGCCTAGAAACTCCTATCTCAGATTTAAACAAAGGTAAATGAGTAAAAACACCACAAATAACAAAACAATATTAACACTAACAATGCTTAACAACATTATAACCAATATAATAAAGGTAACAGTAACAATAACCATGTCAGTTAATAATATTTTATCTAAACATATTTAACCAAAATGAGTCTTGAGTCTGGGCCTAAGGATGTGCTCCTGGTCCTTGGGAATTGGTGGAAGGACATGATTGTCTACATGTATAAGTACAATTGCAAGACAGTTTACATGGATACTGACGAGATGAACACATACATCCCACAAGAGAAAATATAGCAAGAACCAACAGAGCAACCTCCACAAAATTAAGTATCAAAAGGGGATAAATTCTGGCTGTTGTTGTCAATTGTGGAGCTGAAGATGGTGGTCTGGCTCGCTGGAGCTGGCGTCTGCCTACACAGCAGGAAAATATTTCCACTCCCCAGCACAGGGGGCATCTATAGTTTAGGCCTTGGTATTTCCATCTCGCCTTCATGGACTCAGTAATGACCTTCTAAAGTCCAGTCCCCATTAGCAAAAGGACCTTCTGCTGATTTGGTGTTTATTGTTTCCTCATAATACTGGCAACAGAATTACCTAAAAGCACAAATTCACTTTCCTCCCATTCTTGGTTAATACTTTGGAAGCCAGAGCTTCCCCTGGAGCCAAGGGAGAAGAGAACAGTCACCCAAAGCAATTTTGCAATGGTAGACAATACATCCTAAAAACATTAATAAGATAGTATCAACACTATGCAAAAAATTAAATTCACATAAGGATCCCCCGTCATGACTCAGGATATCTCTCTCCGGGGGGTTTTACCTGCAAGAAAAAGGAAAGAAAAGCTTCTCGGTTCATTTTGAGAACCGGAGGTGGGTTATAATTAGAAAGATGGGATAATCCACCTGGTATTAATTTTGTGCTCCTTTCCATGAGCATCTTTGGCTTTCCAGGTATACTTGTTTATTGGGGTATCCAATACCAATGGTGCTGCTCCCAGTGTGGGGAGTTCAACTAAGACAGGTTGTTCTGGAAAATGAGATGGATTTCTGGGGTGATCAAGGCCATGGGGCTGTCATGATTGTTGGAGCCTTTGGACAGAATGCTGTGATCTTTGGGCATCCATTTACTGACACATTTAACTCCAGTTATCCTTTCTGCAGAGGCCATAAATCTAAAGCCTCTTGAATGGTTCCTTTAGCTAATTCAAAAGCAGCTTGCTGTTCATTTCCCCATTCAAATTAATATTTTTTCCTTGTCACCTTATACCAAGTGGTTAATAGGTTGTCTCCAGAAGTCGAATAGCCCAATGGATCTAAAATCTAAAAAAATATTTTTGTTTGTTAGGGTTTAGGCAGTATTTCTCAATGCCCACAGTGCCACTGAATTCCTAGAAACTTCACTGTCTGAGATGGTCCTTGAATTTTCATTTCTTTCTTTTTTTTTTCTTTTTTCTTTTTTTTTTTTCAGGGTCAAATTCCCAACCCTTCTGTTTCATGTGATTTACCACTAATTCAAGGACTTGTTGTACCTCCTCCTCATCATTTCCTTGGATCAAAACATCATCTATATAGTGACTTAATTGTGTGTGAGGAGGCAGCTGTATTTTATCTAAATATTCAGCTCTAATTCTATGACAGATAGTGGGGCTATGCAAACACCTCTGTGGTAATCTAGTAAAGGTGTATTGCTGGCCCTGCCATGTGAAGGCAAATTGATCCCAATGTTCTTCTGCGATCGGGATGGTAAAAAATGCATTAGCCAAATCTGTTACAGTGTACCCAGTTTCTGGATGTTTCTGAACTTTTTCTATTAAAGTGACAATGTCTGGTACAGCTGCTGCAAGCGGTGGAGTATGTTTGTTTAGTTCTCTAAAATCAACCATCATTCTTCGCGATCCATCATGTTGCTTGACAGGCCATATCGGATTGTTCCACGGTGTAGTGGTCGGCTTCAAAGCTCCTACGTCTAATAAATCTCTTAATTGTCTGTGATATCTCTTCATGTCCTTCCAGAATTCTATACTGCTTCATTGTGGCTTAGTTGCAGCCAGGATCTGCACAGGAGGCATTTTTACTTTGCTGGCTATAACAGGTCTGGCCCTAATACAGGGTTTAACTCCAGATTGATAATGACCATCAGAAAGATTTAAAGTTAGTCTTTTCAGAATCTCTATACCTTTTATATATCCAGGAATGGGAACAATCATGACTGAATATATTTTGGGAGGTTTCTTATTTTCATTTCTATTTGTGTTGTACAGCTTTAATTTGTTTTCCTCCTAAACCTATAATAATTACAAGTTGTCCTTTAAATTTCTTGGGATTCCAATATATTAAGAAGGCCACTGCTCCAGTGTCAATCAGGGCATTTACAGTTTGCAGGGACTGCTTGTTCTAAAAAACGCAAAAAACTTAAGCTCCACATGGAGTCTTCGGTCCTTCTGCACCCACTGCCCTGGAGCTTGGCCATTAATTCATTTGTACTGATCATAATACTGATTCACTTCCCTTGCCTCATGCCAAGGGTGTGAGTCAGAAAATGGTGCCTGATTGTCTTTCAACCCCGCAAGTGCTGATCCACTTAGGGGGGTGCAGGGAGCTGGGGGGCACCCTCCGTGGGCAGATGCAGGGTCCCGTTAGAGATTCAAGAAGGGGTGCTGTAGGCTGAGTTGTCCCTGAATTCCTAGTTTTAGAACTCTGCACTCTCTTGCTAGGTTTATTCAGCCCTCTCTGTGTATATATTCACCACAGCTCGTTAGTTGGAACACTGGATTTTTTTATTTATTTTTCTTTTCACAAGACATGCTGTCTTTTAGCAAAGCCATAAACTTTTCCTTGTGAGAAATCCTATTTTCATTGTCTTTAGGGCTGTCTCGAGCATCTCTGTTCCCTGCACTCCTTCAGGGGTCCTACTCTCCAAGGTCACCCAGCTACTTTATTTTTCTATCGCATCACAAAGGGGATTTCTTTAAACAGATCGATCTTATATTACCACACAGGGAGCTCACTTACACCATTCACACAAACAACCCAGAATTACACTTATAACCACAAGTACCACTAGGACAATTATGACAAATGACAAATCCAAATTTAACACCATACATACAATATACAAGCTCCAGGTCTCAGAATCAATATTGGTGCCAATGGTCAAAGTACACAACAAATCCAGCCCTCTTCTTTTACTATACTTACATTATGCTACACGCACTGCGGCTTTCTCTGCCACTCTCTGACAAGTATCTAGCTTATCAGCAAGCAACTTATTCCAGCATTACAACATCATTATTTGACTCTGTAAATCACTCATCTGTCACTCCATCTGGGAGAGCTCTAACAACAGCCTCTCTTTACTCTGGTGTTGTTTTCTATATGCAGTTAACAAAATCCATCCTTGTTTACTTGAATTTGTAGTCTCTTTTCCTTTTCCGATAGGTATCCTGTTCATATAATTTGGAACATCTAATGGTTTGGCTTCTTTCAGCCATCTCTCCCATTGTTTGCACAATTCTCTCACCTGAGCCTACTCCTGGGCCTGTGAAATACAGGGAGGATTTTTTCCAACCAGGAGTATCTGGTGGACTTGACAAATTACCTTTGAACTTAAATCATGGCATTTTTTGCTGAATCCCACTGCTGACACCAATTTATATTCTGCTGATTAAGAATACCAATTAAACCCAGACACCAGAGTGAAAGGAGTAGGCGTATTTTATTAGTGATAGCCAGTGTAACAGTGTAATACAGAAAACATACAGTAAGAAAAAGCAGAATAGTGCACTTAAAGCAGCAAACAGGAAAAAACATTCAGTCATTACTACACAAGAGAGAGAATGGAGATAAAGAAAAATACATCACCACTTGCATATATTATCATCATGCCCGCAGTGGCTGGGCAGCCCCGGTTACAGCGAGGGTTTGCAGAGCCTGTCCCGGCAAGGGGGAAATCCTACGGGGTGCGTCCACTCATAGGTGAGACTTCCAAAGTCGCTGCAGATGGGCCCAGCCTTATCTCCCAGAGATCGACAAGCCAGAATAGCTGTCACCTTTGTTCAGAGCGGAATATTTCTGGTTTCATTCTCCTGTTGGATTCCACCCAAAGCCTGGCCAGGGCTCAGGGGAGGGAGACCAAGGGAGTTTCTAACAAGGCCAGGTACTTGGGTTCTCAGCCTTGAACAAGGCTAAAGGGGAGAAGTTGGATACATTCTCTCCTCACTACTGATTATATTTTGTCCAAGCTGCATCTCTCACTAAGGAGCTTACAGACTTTGTTAATGATTACAGACTAAGTTAGCAGCTTCGGCTTGGGGCCTGTTGTTCAGGCTTCAGTACTTCAAAGCTTTAGCACTTTTTGCATCAGCATAAGTGCATTGTTATAACTTAGTACAATACCTACTAGCACAGTGGTTTCAGTTATAAAATATACAGGATTCATCTATAGGTCAACTCTGGCTTGGGCCAGTTGTCCAAGCCTTAGCACTTCAATACATTAGATTTATTTTATACAGAGAGACATTGAATATATATATTTAAGGAGAAAACATTATTTTTCCATATTTCTGTCTGCATGAGGTGTAATAAACCAGCATGTGCTATGATTTGGTCATGCTTATATTTCAGTGACTAAATGTTACAGGGTTAAGCCAGCTTTGTGCCTTTCCATTTGGTCCTGGAAGTTACTAGTGACACAGATAAAACGTACAGTGCAAGTCTTTTTTCACCACTGGTGTCATTTTTAAAGCTTAGTTGAAAGTGCAGTAGCCCAGATTTGTTCATGCTGTATGACAACTGTGGCACTGAAAAGAGAATTTTAAGTTTTAATATTAGAACTTGTTAGAACTGGTTTACAAGCACGGTAGAAATTATAAAGTGAATGTCTAGGTTTTGAGCCTTTTTACCTTGGGCATCCAAGGAAAACAGATTCTTGTTAGATTAATTTATGTTGTTTACAGTAGCATTATATGATATTGAAGGTATCTGTTTCTTGTTTTCAGCCTTTTGAATAACCAGTTCCTCTGACTTTGGATGTGTGGTGTTTACAGTAGAAATTGCTTTCCATTTTTATAGTACCTTCCATTACAATCTTTTATCTTAGAGGAAGAGAAGACTGTTTGATTTGGACTTCTGCAAATTAAGTTACAAGATTTTGCAAGTCTGAAATAAAGAGAGACTTGTTCAAGCAGAAATACTTGAACTTTGTGGTTCTATAGTCATCTGTTTGCTAAACAATGTAGAAGTATGTGGTACATAAGGTTGATGAACATTTTTACTGCTGTAAAGAATTTATCTCAGATGAAATTGTGTCATCACTGATGCATATTCTAATTCTGGTATCAAGCCCAAATAAAACTTTGAAAGCATAGGAGTTTTTTCCATTTCTGTTTTTGGTGAATATGTTACATGAATATGAAAATATTCATGTTTTTTTTGCCATGTATGCCTGTCTACTTTTGCTCCAAAAGTTACATTTTATGTTCCTGTCTACAATTCCTTGAAAACAGTTTTTTCAGGGCATTAAACAACCAGACTACAGTTTATACAACTTAATGAAAGTTCTGATTTCCAACCTAATATAATCTGCTGACACAGATGGACTCAGTAAAGCCACAGAAAATTAGAGTCAAATAACAATGGGGGAAAAAACCCAAAAAACTAAGTTACTCTTAGCTCTGAATCTCTAAAATTATGCATAGTTTTATAGCTGGAACCTTGCACAGATAGAATGACTAGGGAATAGACATACAAAATTATGCACTAAATAGTTATCTGTGGACTCCATTGACCAGTTTTCACTTTTTGTCTTCATAATATCATAACTTCACTACAAGTGTTTAGGAATACCAAAGACATGGTTTCCCTACAAACCAGTTGGCTGGTGGCTAAAAATAGTTGTTTGCATTTCACAATCTGGAATTCATGTAAAGCTGAGTTTTGAGTATGGTGTAGTAATTCCCTGTAAGAGCAGAATGCCAGCATATGCAATGATTTTCTTAGCCTACCTTATTTGAAGGGAGTTTCTCATTGTTAATTATAGGATATTTAGACATAGGCCTTCACAGATTGCATTACTTGGGTTTTCTGATTTCTTTTCTGTATCAGTCTGGAAAACAATGTTTGGTTTTGTTGCAAACTTCAGATTTTATCTTTTTTTGGTTTGTTGCAATAATTTAAAATATGATTTCTTAGCCTTTTGTCTTACAAAAATGTAACAGGAAATTCAAAACCATTGATTTAATCTGTTCTTTGAAAATAAAAAAAAAAAAACAACCCCCCCAAGAAACCAAGAAAGCAAACTGCTGTGCTCCTAATAAAACAGCTTGCATTACCATAATCATAACAAGGATGCTGTAAAGAGAAGGATGTGTTTCAGGCAGAGCAGTTTGCTTTTCAGAATGTTTTGTGAAAAGCCAGCTGATACTTATTAGCTCTAATTGCAACTGTAATAGCATCTTTCCAGTGTTTTCCTAGAAACTTTCAGGTTATGTAATCTTTCTTTTTTCCTACTCTTTCCAGAGTAATTCTGCAGTCCCGTGTTCAGAAAAATAAAACCTCTGAACCTAGCATTTCTGACAGTACAGACATTACTAAAAGAACTACCAGGTCTGCTGCAAGAAAAAACAGTTTAAAAAGGTGAGAGTTACCCTCTTTACAGATCCAGTAACTGTTTTCTGGGTAAATACTTTGAGCTGGCATATCCATTGCTGACAGGAGCTTTTGCCACAGTTCAATTTCTTCTCCTAGTGATGTGAAATGAGAAACAATTTTATGGTTTATGTCCTGTACTGAGAATATCAGGAACCTTAGATCTTATTTATGTTGCTCAGTCTTTCAACTTTGAGAATTTTATTATTGTAATTCCTAATGTGAGCCAAAATTACTGAAGATGAGTGATTTTGGTAACAAAAAAAAACCCTTCTTTCCCAAACCTCTGCCTGAAGTAAGAAGTAGAAAAATTGTTCACAGCATTAAGTCAATTATTAGCCAGTACATGAAGTCAAAACTTAGAGGAAATTGATGGACAACTGAAATGCAGTAGTAGTGGAGAGGTGGAAGTGTATAAAATGCATGTGTATACTGGTATGAGATTTTGTATCAAGAGTATGGCTGATACTGAACTTAACCTGTTTGGTAAAGCTCAGTGAAATTTAAAATTCAGATGGATTTACGCAAGACTGAAAGTGCCTTTTGGCCCAGAATCATATGGCCATGCTACTACTGTGTCTTTGTGTGTGCATGTGTTCATGCCCCTCTGTGGCAGCTCTCCAGGTCATTATCAAAGATGAGCCTGAGAGTGTAGCTTAAAACAATTTCCAAGCAGTTTCCATTGGTTACAATTGACCAGAATTTGTCTTGTGCTTATAGTGAAAAACTTTTGAATGGATCTGTCAGGTGATTAAAAGACCTAATTTTGTTGGGAAGAGTAAAGGCGGCAAATGACATAGAAGGTAGTTGTGTATCTTGGTTTACAAATATTGCTGAAGATTCCAAGTTGTTTTGCAACTTTTTCCCCACAGAGCTTTTCTTTCCCCTTCCTTGTTACAGATGTTATGAAATATTCACTTTATTAGGCAAAGGAAATAGTAATTTAGAGTACACTGCAGTGAATTATGGTCAAATAATTTTTAGCAGCGGCTATATGAATTACATTTTGATGGGTATAACAATCTCTTTAAAAAAATATCTTTTTCCTGAAATGCATGTTTTAGTAAAGATCTCGAGTATTTCTCAGGGTTTTCCTGTTTGGTTGGCTAGATTTTTCCTCCACTTTGCATTGTTTTCACCATGTCAGTTTTGGTTCAAACAGAATTGATGGAATTTTGCCTGCTGTTTTTATTCTACATGTCTTTCCCAGTTTTAAGCTCCTTGCAGTGCTTGGTAGCTGTGTATATGTACGTGCAATTGAACAGAGATTTTCAGTTCCTCGAAGCCTCAGAATTGACCTTTATGTTGTGTGAGATGAGACTACCTATCCTTAGGAGGAAACATGTCCCTAAAAGAGGTCATAGAAGATATTTTGAAAAAAAAATCCTTTAGACGTGATGCCAGATTGATGACTCTGAGTGCCAAGGATCAGACTGATCTCAGACTTCATAAATTGCTTCATATTTTAATAGATTTTCTAAAACTTCCATATGCTGTTTCTTCTAACTTTTGAGGTAAAAAAAAATCAGTCACTTTATGCTTGGATCCAATATTCAAATTTGTCCTAAACAGTTATGTCACAGTTGAGTTCTTAATTATCTTGTCATCTGAGAGGGCTAATTGGGTGCTGATTCCTCTAAAGGGTATTTCAGTATGACTGTACAATTTCATGGACTTAGAATGCAGTACCTTGTTGCTAATCTTGTAAGTGTCCTTTTACTTTTCCTGTAGCATTTTTTTTTTTTTTTTTTTTTTTTTTAAGCATCCCTTTGTTTTTTTCATCTAAGTTTATTTTAATTTCTTGAAGTCTATGCAGTTTGCGTTACCTCATAGTGCTCAGATTGATTGGCCTATTCCAGATCAAGTGGATTGCAGGGTAGAGGACATTAATTATTATTACAAAATTGAGATCATGCACTAGGCAACATCTCTCTTTGTCAAGAACTGGTTGCCTTTTCTGAACTTCCAACATTACTGTGTACAGTTATTTTGTAATTTTCTTGCCTGATATGTTCCAGTGGAAACATCTTGCAGTATTTTTACATTAATCTTATTTGTTGATGCTTTAGGTCATTTTAGTAAATTTTCACTGTAAATGAATCACATTTGTGACCCATCCTAATGGAGAGCTGGGTAATTCATTTGCCATTTCATCCTTCAAGCTGTTGGAGATGCTGTGATAGAATGCCTCCAGAATGTTTTTTTTCAGCCAAAGCAGCGATTTACAGCTAAAACACTCTGTTCTGACTTTGTAAAGAGAATTAAGGGAATTTCAATCCTATTCATAACATCCACTGCATTTCCTTTGTTGAACATTTCTAGATGTCAGCTGCCATCTACCGAAGATCAGTACAGGTAGACAAAACACTTTTATATCTTGTGATTGAAATAACACTACTATTGAACTGAAAGAAATTTCATTACTAGAGAATTATCCAGTCTTTTTCTGTTCATGCCTTTGTTTCTCCAGTTAAGACATCTTTTTTGTAAATTTGCCAGTTACTAAGAAGTTTGTATTTATATTTTAACAAGGTATGTGCATCACATCCAAATGAATTGAATCACATTAAAAGACAAAGGAAACAGTCTTTTCTGTGTTACCACACATCACAATTAGGATTGTGTATATAGTAACTAGTTGATTAGAAATGAAATCTTGAGTGGTGAAGGAATTTTAGTAGGTAGAGGTGCTTAAGGAAATGCAGGTCAAGTTATTACAAAAAAATATTTGTGAGTATGGGGGGAAATGTATGAAAACTGTATGTATGGATTCCTTTATTTCTTTTAACCAGAGAGGTTAACACAAAAACTAACAGAGGACTGCACTTTAAATTAATCTTGTGTGCTTTTGCTTTGCTGGGAATTGTAAAGCAGCCTTCTGCACCCTTGTTCAAACACTGAAAACTACCTGCAGCATTTCAGAGCTTATCTATACGTAATCTAAATCAAGAAAGAAAGAAAGAAAGGAAGAAGAGGGAAGGGGAAGGGGAAGGGGAAGGGAAATGCTTTGCAGCCAATATGCTTAATGAAATTATGGTACTTTGAATCCTGTGTTGCATTTGTGTATGGAACAGAACCTTTCTTTGTAATGTCTATGATCAGACCAGTTCATGCTTTCTTTACAACCAATATTGCTGTGTTCTTAAATGCAGTGACTTTTATCTTCTTTCTTTGAAGTATCATTTGCTCACTTAATCTTGCCAGAAATGTTTGCTTCAAATACATACTGAGTACATATTTAACTTTTTTTCCTCAAATATGTTTTATTTCAGCAGGCAATCCATCCTAAGGACTAGAACAGTATTGCATTGAATTTCAAGTAAGCAACCAGTGTTGAAGAGGCTATTCAGCAGTGAAGGGGATGTGACTAGAGGGGACTTGATGCAATTCAAGGAAGATTACTGTGGCTCCATTTTTCAGCAAAAGTGAACCAGAAGAATTTCTTCCGTACTTGTAGAATAAAATGGACTGACATTTTTGGTAGACACTTTCTTTATGTGCTAACACTTCCTCAAACAAAACCAACAAAATCTGTGTACATTCAGACTCAGGTGTAAATATTTAAGCTCTCTATTATAAAGAGGGCTTGCTAGTATGTATGATGCATGTGTATAAACTGTGATGGCAATCACTTAGCTGCTGACCACCAGAAATGAAAAGATGGTGGGAGCTTTTAAATATATAAATCTGTGTTGTCCATTCAGACTTGGCTCAAGTCTCCACTTAAGACTGAAAATCAACCACAAAAGCTTTTTTATTATAGTATTGGTACTCTCCTGTGTTAATTGGCTATTCTTTCTTATTTTGTATGAATTTTTTAATGAAGCTGCAGTATTGAGTACACAAAGTAACATCCACCAAAGAGTGCTTTATTTTCAAAGGTTGTGTGGTTTGTTTATTTTGAAAAAATAACTATAAGCAATTAACTCGTTTTTAATAGAAATAGATTTTTATTTGTTCACAACCAATGGCTCTGTTAACTAGTTGTAATTGCTTTAAATCTGGTATGATTTTAAGGGGGAGGAAAAACAGCTTACCATTTAAAGCAGTGCTGTCATATTGAAGTGTCATTACTGTTTCTTTTGCTATCTTTAAGTCTTTTAGGTGAGACTTCAGATTAGCACATCTAAAAGGTAAGAATTGTTCCTGGGTTTTATTAGAACACTTGATAACATGTGGTTGTCACTGGTTTTTAGCTTTGAGACACTTAGCATGTGTCACACACTTAAAAGGGAAAATAAGCTTTCTGTACAACTGAGAATGGTAGGGGAGCTCGGGGGCAGGAATAGTTTTTAACATCCAATTAACACTTTACAAACTACAGCTTACCTATATTAAGAAGCAGTGTAATTTTTAAACAAATCTGTCTGAGACTGAAATTTTTATCCACTACAAGACTGTCTTCAAACACTGGGAGTGCTTTTTCCCTACCACTTTTCACATTATGAAATCTCAAAGCTGGCTTTGGAGTAATCATTCCTTGTCTGCCAGCTGAAGTTTATAGCTGTATATCCTTCAGATGAGGACTGTTACCACATAGCCTTAACTATGATACAGTTATCTGTTGGTTTAGTGACTCTTGCAGTAGAAAGTAGAAGAAATTGAGATATCTGAAGTGTTAGCAATGAAATAACTGAAGTTTTTAAAGATACAGATTACATCTGCAACAGGGAGAATTTTCTTTTTACGAATGTCAGTGGGCAGGTTCAGTGACTAGTTTCAGTCTAGATCCTTGAAAATTAAGCTTTCTATTAGGCTGGGGATTTTTAAATGCCAGTATGAATAATCACACATTGGCTTGTAAATATTTTGTGGAAAAAACATCATGAGTTGGAGGGGAAGCAGAATGTGAAGTGTAAGTAAGCTTACAGGTAGCAGCCGTGAGTTTGAACAGTCAAAATTTGCAAGTGTGAACACAAAGAATACAGAAGAGGCTCAGACCTGAAATATTTTTTATTTTCCTCTTAATCTTCACACTCCCCCCGATTTGTTCCAGGTAAAAAGCACCTAAAAGAGGGACTGAATTAACCCTGAAAGTCTTGTCTTTTTTTTTTTAAGCCACTTGCCCAAAAGCTGAAGTATGGATAACCACAATAATAGGTATCATGTGCAAATATGAATCTGTGTTTATTTCTGAAGAAAATTCTTATCTTGGAAGGCAGGAGGAATGAAACTAGTGAGGTGAGAGGGTGAGAGTCTAACCAAGAAAAACTATAATATTTATTCTGTTTGGCTTTGCCCTTCTCTCAGCTGAGCTTCCTCTTTTAGCATCTTTATTTTTAACCTAAAAATAATCAGTCCATTTCACATTCCAAATTGGAATTTGCCTTTTTAAAGTAACCAGCAGAGCTATTAGAACTTTCAGGTTCATCAGAAGTAAATTTGCTTAAAACAAATGCACAAACACACACAATAGCAATTCTAGCTAAACCAAAACTGCATGTTTGGCATGAATGTGTTTCAGGATACCCCTTTGACCACCCACTATCTTAGTGAGAAACACATAAATGTCAAGGGGATTTTACATTTTAACTCTCCAAACAGCCTTATATAGAAAATTAACTCATTACCTCATTGTATTCCATCCAATCATATTGCTTAGGTTTTTTTCTTCTGAATTTTTAGTACTTTGTCTACCATTTTTATTATATCATACCAAAGCTGTCTTAAGTACAAGAATGGAGAGTGGTCATGGATGAGAGAGTCCTTAGTTTCTAAATCTTTTTTGAACTGTGAATTATTATGTGCCAAAATGGAATGTGTGGCAGCAGCTGCATCAGCATTGTACCACAGAACAGCTGAAGGAAGTTATTTCTGCTGTCATCCATTAGGAGTTTTCCCTTAGAAATTCCTTCCCCTCTTTCAAATACATGACATATTGAGTCTCTCTTGATCTCTTACTCAAAAGTACACAGCATATTCAAAAGCTGCAGTATCTTGGGTCAAATTGCTAGCTTCCATTACAGCATCAATAACTTAACTCAGATGTTAACCCAGACCTTGTGTTTTGCCCCAGTATGACAGAGGAAGTGTTACTGATGTAAAACAAAAAAATAAGATTTGTAGAGACTCATGCATTAAAATGGAAAAAAAAAAAGAATGTGTTGTTCACCAGTTTGTTGCACTGCAGTTTTTATATTAATGGGTTGCAGACTGTTTGTCTTGCATAAACTCATGTACAGACTATCAAGATCTAAAATTTCTTGATTAATCAGTACTGTTCATCCTGATTATTTTTAAATTGTATATTTCTAATCATATTTTTTTAACTTGGATTGACAGAATGGGAGTTTATTTTGCTGAAGGTATTTTTAAGATAAAGCTTCATATTATCTTTTAATATTAAGTAGTTAAAGATGCATTTGTGTCTCATTTGAAAATACTACATATGGTATTTGTTTTTATACAAAATATTGAATAGTGAGAATTGTAAACATGGATTGTTTAAAATTAAAAATAATATTCAGAAGTTTGTTTTCTCACTCTTATTTCCAGCATTCTAAAAAAACTTCAGCAGAAAACCATCATATCTGTAACTCACTGACTCATATGTGCTCTGAAAAATAATGCAAGAATCTCAGCTGCGTGAAAACCTTTAAATAAAGCACAGATCCTTAAAACATACCATTTATTAATTTCAAAAATAGAGAACTTCTGGCTCTACATTTCAGGGGACTCACTTGGAAAGCAGTAGAAATTATATTTCAATTGTTGGGATACTGCTACCCAGTAAAAAAACACAGAAAAGACAGAACATGGAGTTCTAGTTAGTTTCCTTCCTCTATAATCACAGAGTCGTCATTTTTGGAAACAGGTATCATATTAAATACTATATCCTTTGATACTTACCATGAAAGTGAATGTTTCTCAGAAGTAAAAACTAAATTTTCAGGAACACCATTTCTTGCATAAAAGTTGAAAAAAAAAAAAAAAAAAAAAAAAAAAAAAAAAAAAAAAAAAAACCAACCCAACAGCAGAAAATATTGACCAACTCAAATACTTCTAATCACCCTTACCTTACCTACATTAGAAAATTCAGAATTTACACCTGCCCAGGCAGAAACAGTTTCACAAGCAAGTAAACTTTCACTTGCTCCAGAGATACATTTTTATGGCTGGAAAAATCTGTGTTCATCTTTTTTAACTTACATGAACGTTTAAACCACCTTCTGACAAGAGTTGGCAGCTGAAGAGTGAATGATGGGTTTTGTCTGGGAAAACATCAGTTTATGCATGTGATGTCCAGAGAAAAACACAGTTAAGCCCTATCACATCTTCAGCAATTTAAGGAGTACTGGCTCTGGGCAAGGGAGGGCAGAGGACTGAAAAAGAGAAAACTGAACAGTGGCCCAGGTCAAATTCACTGACAAGTTAGTTCACTGAAAGAATAATCTGTTCAGTTTTTCTGAAAAATTTTGCCTATTTAGCCTTCTTTGCATTATAGTTTCTACACAGCCTATGCAGGAGTAGGTAAAATTCTACTGTAGCAGAGTGGATATGCCATTTAGAAGTATTCAAGGCTGGCATTGAAGAGAAACTGCACACTTTAAGCCTAAGTCACTAAGAGTTTGTTGAGAAAGATATGTTTGCTTTTTCTTGCATTTGTGGTTTTGAGTTTGGTTTCACACAACTTACCAGTAAGCCCCTAAAACAAAATAAGGCTGAGAGGAGAGGGACAAGGGTGATGTGCTTGCGAAGCTCAATGGTGTGACAGACCACAGCTGTCACAAAGGAGACAAAATTATCAACACAGAGATGACTGGAGGGTGGCCTTTGTTTCAGATAAACAGCTGTCAACTGGTGGTGTAATGCTTCTCTCCCAGTTCTTTAAAGAGAGTGAAGGTTTCCCTGAGCTGGCCAGGCCAGCATATGGAGAGTGAGTATGTAGAGTATAAACACTTACATATAAGTGACAGCTGTGGAGAGAGATTAATTCATTTCTTTACAAACTTACTGTGATTTACATTAATCTAAAACTCTTAAAATGAAATAACAGTAGTTTTTCCTAGGCCACTCAACTAAAGTAATCCTAACAGAAGAGTACCTTGTAGTGGTATATTAAAGAGTAACATGACAAGAATCTGTAACACAATTTAATCTCTTCTTAAGATGCATGCCATGTTTTACTAGTGTTTGTGTATATATTTACATCTGCTACCATTTGCTTTACCAGGAGTGACTGTTAGCAGCAGACACGTACTTAACCGATACAGCTATCTTGGTACCTTAGATATGACATGACTGAGATTGAGTAAGTTTACTTTCCACAGCCAGGCAAAGGTATTGGATCACTGTCACCACTTACAATTAATAATTTCTTCTCAATACTTAGATACTACTGTAATAAACTGTTGTAACTAATTTGCTAAGTTAAGCAAGGCGGGTACGATAGGTTTGAATGATCTGTAAATGTTAAACCACACTATCCTGCTGTCTAAAGTATTGTAAAAATAGAATATGGTACCCTGTGTGGGTTTTGAAATGATTTGCAGTTACTATAACCTATATTACAATGAATGTTTGAATATATATAGATAAAATATAAAGTATGCCATTCGGCTGGAAAAACGTAACTACTTCTCGGAAACCCCATCACCTAGAGCTGATAGGTAAACCGCTTCTCGGAAACCCCATCACCTAGAGCTAATATGTAACATCTTCTCGGACCCCCCCACCCACCTAGAGATAACCTGTAACTGCTACTTGAAGAAAAGCCCACCAAAAAATGGAATCATGAGGCTTTTAAAAGATCCAATAGGAGAAAAGCGCACCAAGAGACCAAGGCTTCAAGACTTCCAAAAGACTCCACAGGAGGAGGACAAAGACCCAAGCATCTCAAAAAGACCCAATGGAGAAAAAGCAGGACAATTATCTGATGAGAAGAGATTAGTTAAAGACAATGGCACAAGAGTATAAAAAACGCTGATTTTTGGAACTCGGAGTGCGTGCAGCTCTCCATGCACCCAGCGCTGCTTTGCCTATTGCTTCCCACCCTAAATTGAACCCAAATAAAAATATATATTTTTATAAAAATTGGCTTTGTCTGATTATAACAATTTGGTGACCCCAACCTCAGTGTGCTTTCCTGGACTGTGGCTTCTTGAGGGGCGCCCCACAGATTGTGGCTCGAAAGTAGCAGTCTCAGTCTCCAGAGATCAACGGACAAAAGAGAAGCAATAGTCAAAGGAATTGGAGCTCCAAAGGAAAGACTACAGTATTAAATACCCGTAATTCTGGCGCACGAAGATCCGAACGCAGACGACGGAGTCGTGAGTATAAGGCATACCGTTCGGTTGGGTGGGATTCGGTTGCTTGTGTGTGAGAGCGTGATTGAGACGGAACCTCATTCTGGAAACGAAAGTAGTTTTGGAGCCAGGATTTGAGTTCCGAATCGAGTGTGGATGTCTTCTAACCGCGGTTCCAAACTCCTGCAAGTGATTTGGCTGGTGAAAGACCAAAGCAGATCCTATAGGACTCGTGGGTGGGAGCACAGGTTCTAGGGGTACGTGGGTGGGTAAAGGGTTCAGCCCCCCACAAGACACTCTCACGGTAACTAAGGGCGAGAGGAATTGCCATAGAAAACTCCCAAGGCGAGAGGAATTGCTGTAGAAAATTCCCAAAAGATACATGGATGGGTAAGAGGCCCAACTCCCTGGATCCAACCCCCTACAGGGGCTGTAGGAGTTGCCACAGTAAAACCCCTAGATGGGTCAAAAGAAATCAAAAACCCGAGACCAGAAGAAAAAAAAAAAAAGGTAAATTACTGGATATACCACCAGATAGTCCATTAGGCATAATGATTAGAAATTGGTATGAAAGTGGTCCTAGAAAAGGAAAAAGTAAATTAAAATTAGTCCAATATTGTATGGTTGAATGGCCGAAGAAACCTTAAACCCACCTGTCTTCTGGCCTACTTCTGGATCTTTTGAAGACTGGATTTGCCTGGCTTTCAGTACATATGTTTACTCAAGAAAACCTTTTAGTCGAGAAGAAAGCAATTATGCAAAATCATGGATCAGGACTTCATGTCCTTATCTAGCTTCAATACTTACACTAAAAAAGGATGAAAAATCTGAAGAAAAAGGGGATAAGAACAAGGAAAGGATAGAGAAAGATGATGAATGGGAACCACTAGATAACTGGCCGCCTCCATACTTTAATTATCCGGCCCCGGCAGTTTCGACGGCCCCGGCGGCCTTAACTGCTCTGGCGGCTTTAACAACCCCAGCGGTTCCCCTTCCACCTCCGGCTGCATGTACAAGAAGTAAAACTGCCGTAACTGAGGGAGCTTCTTTATATCCCTTACGGGAGGTACCCCTGGGAGGCAATCAAGGAAGCATCGGATTCGTGGCAGTCCCGTTAAACACCTCCGATGTACGAAATTTAAAAAAAAAAAAAAAAAATGGGGACTCTATTAGATGATCCTCTCAGAGTAGCTGAGAGATTAGATCAATTTTTAGGTCCCAATACACCCGGGAAGAAGTACAGTCCATTTTAAGCATCTTATTTATGACCAGGGAAAGGCAAATGATTAGACAAGCCGGAATGTGTTTGTGGGAACTGCAAAATCAAGCAGGGCCGCTGGCAGATCAGAAATGGCCCAGTGTCCGCCCTAATTAGGGTCATCAAGAGCAGGGCCGACAGAATATGAGGGACCTTAGAAATTTTAACAGTGGCCGGCATTAGAAAAGCAGTTCCTCGGGGGAAAAACATTAATATAGTCTTTAGCAAACATCAAGGGAGAGATGAACCACTCACTGATTGGCTGGAAAGATTAAGAGAGAATTTACAAATGTATTCGGGGGTAGACCCGACACGCCCCGTGGGAGAGGCTTTATTAAAAAAAAAAAAAAAAACCAAAAAAAACCCAACAAAACAAAACCCCAAAACCAAACAAAAAAACAAACACACAACACCAACAAACCCACTCAATTCGTAGCCAATTCGTGAGGTGCCATCAGGAAAAAGTTAGAAAAAGTATACAATTGGCAAGACCGGAGTCTGCAGGAGCTATTAAAAGAAACACAGAAAGTGTAAAAGCAGAAAGCAAAGGCGAAAATATTTGCAGCAGTCAGAGAAACCTCTGAGATCTCATTCTAATGGATTTACCTGCAGCTTTGGATGGTGAAAAGAAAGGGGCAGTAATTAGGGGAAACGAATTAGCATGCTATTATTGTGGAAAGAAGAGACATTTAGAGCAGAACTGTAGAAAACAGGAGCAGGATAAAAGGATGTTTAAAGGAGTCGGGAGCTCTATTTTCTGGGGACAAAGACGTCAAAGGAGTGCTTGATAAAAATAAAATGAAGCCCCAGAGAGAAAAGTTTGGATTTTTAGCAAATAGGGGTACAGGTAAAAAAAATCAACTGTAAAAAAATATTCTGAGGGGATTTATTATTGCTACCAGAAGCAGAAATTAAAAAAATAATAGTACAAGAAAAATTTTTAAAAGTTATACATTAACGGAGAAAGACGAGCAACAGATAAATCCTAAAGTCTTATAAACAAAAGGAGAGATTGGAAAGCTTAAAATAAAGCCTATTAAAATTGATATCATTGATCCGGAGACACCAATTCAGATAAAACAATACCCCACTCCCCTAAAGGGTCAAGAGGGGCTGAAACCAATTATAGATGAATTATTAAGTAAAGGTACATTGGAACCTTGTATATCTCAATATAATACATCAATTTTACCGGTTTTAAAATCAGACAGATCTTACAGATCGGTGTAAGATTTAAGGGCTGTAAATCAGCAAACTGTGGCTCGTTTCCCTGTGGTAGCAAACCCCTATATGCTGCTTAACCAACTACCCCTAACTATATTTGGTACAGTGTAACTGACTTAAAGGATGCATTTTGATCCTACCCCCCCGGACAAGGGGAACAGAGACTATTTTGCATTTGAAAGGGAAGATCCATCTAATAATAGAAAACAACAACTCAGATAGACAGTGCTTCCCCAAGGGTTTACAGAATCGCCTAAACTTTTGGGGCAGGCATTAAAAAAAAAAAAAGTTACTGCAGACATTCAAGCCATCCTCAAAAATAAAGCTTTTACAATATGTAGATGATTTATTAATAGCTGGACAAACTGAGAATGATGTCAGGATGAGGACTATAGAACTGCTGAACTTTGTAAAAAA
>NW_020799143.1:11954103-11982285 GCF_003259725.1 Athene cunicularia
TTTTAAAAAAAAAAAAAAAAAAAAAAAAAAAGGATTAAAGGTTTCAAAAATCTAAATTACAAATTGTAGAAAGTGAAGTCCTTGGGGCACTAGGGCTTTGAGTGATCATTTCTTGAGATATTTTGTCTGCATTGGAATATATGAAATTGCAAAACAAGCTACACACGGTTGTTTAACATGTTAAAAGATTAATAAAAGAACTATGAGACAGACTGCAGCTGGTGGAAGGAAAACAGCTTATAAACCTTTTGAGAGGGTCCAGATAGATTTCACAGAACCATCAAAAGTTGGGATATATAAATATTTGCTGGTAATGATAGATCAATTAACTCACTGAGTAAAAGCCTTTCCTACCACCAGAGCGACTGCTCAATCAGTAACTAAAATAGTACTAGAACAAATTATATCATGATTTGGAATTATAAAAGCATTTAATTTGGATCATATTAGCCCACACAACTCCTTTAGGATTTGCAGTACACAAAACACAACCTGGAGGTGAAGTAATGATTAAAACCTGGAAGGAGGAAAGCTTATCTCATAGATAAGAAGGACCATCCCTAGTACTATTAACCACAAAAACTGCTATAAGAACTGCTGAGAGAGGGTGGACTCAAGTTTCCAGGGTAGAAGGACCTGTTACAGAAAAGCCTCAGTGGAAGATTGAATCAATGCCCGGAGACCTAAAGCTTCAAATGCAGTGGAATCAGAGGGATGGACTCATTAAGACTAACTGAATAATTAGAACGACTATATTGGTAACAAGAAAATTTAAGGTATTTGTTATGAAGTTTTGTAAAATCCCAAATGTTTGTTAAAATGTTGTGGTGTCTGCTTTATAAATAAGTGTATAAGCCATTGTATATAGTTGAATAAGAAGTTGAATAAGAGTAACAAAAAGGAGAAGACAACTAAAAATAAATTCAAAGTGAGGGCAAGACCAGGTTGGCCTCCATTTTTGCAGTTAAGAAGATAAACACCCGACCATTGGCAGCAACCCAATGGGTCTAGGGACAAACAGAAAAATGTGTCATACCGGACCTCACTATAGTGGTTTCCTTTTTCTCCTGATTATATGTATCATCCCTGTAATGAATACAGAAAGTCCAAGTACTCCATATGGTCCCCTTGAAAATAATGTTTGTTTTATTATCCAAGACAATAAGCACAACTTTCAATCTAAGCCATTGTTGGGTCTGTGGAGGACCTGTAGGACTGTTCAGCTGGCCGTGGGTCTCTGTACCCCTCACTTCATTGCAGATTGTGAGTAATTACAGTGATGTTAACAATACTACCTGGGAAGAAAACAGAATATGGCCAATCCAGTTTCCAAATCAGGGCAGATTTTGTGTGAACCGAACTCAGAAAGGAAGAACTGATGTAGAGGAGAGTAAATGCCAGTGGACACTTAAACATTGATCAACAAAGGTATTTATATATGGTTATGGCTTAATGAACAGGGACATAACAAAGGGTTCAAGGGATTTTGGTCAGATAAACATAAAACTGAATATGCTAAATTATACGGAAACAGCTTTTATAATCGAACCTGTGTATGGAGAAATGATATGGGATCCTGGTATTGCAATATACAGATAAATGATAATGTGAATGAAGTTTTCAGTCCTTTAGGAGATAAAAACAACCTTAACTGGATCCCTGATTACTTTGTTATTAATTCTCACTTTTGGACCTTGTATCTTAAAATAATTAACCTTGTTAAGCACAGGATTAAAACTGCCCAACTCATGATACTAAGGCAAAAATATACTGACTTAACAAGAAGATGCCACCTTTTTAGGGGCTGCTAGGGAAGCTATTTTTAAGCTTAACCAGCAAATTGAGGTATAAAAAGAAAAAGGGGGGACTGTAATAAACTATTGTAACTAATTTGCTAAGTTAAGCAAGGTGGGTATTGTAGGTTTGAATGATCTGTAAATGTTAAACCACACTATCCTGCTGTCTAAAGTATTGTAAAAATAGAATATGGTACCCTGTGTGGGTTTTGAAATGATTTGCAGTTACTATAACCTATATTACAATGAGTGTTTGAATATATATGGATAAAATATAAAAGTATGCCATTCAGTTGGAAAAATGTAACTACCTAGAGATAACCTGTAACTGCTACTTGAAGAAAAGCCCGCCAAAAAATGGAATCATGAGGCTTTTAAAAGATCCAATAGGAGAAAAACGCACCAAGAGTCCAAGGCTTCAAGACTTCCAAAAGACCCCACAGGAGGAGGACAAAGACCCAAGCATCTCAAAGGACCCAATGGAGAAAAAGCAGGACAATTATCTGATGGGAAGAGATTAATTAAAGACAATGGCACAAGAGTATAAAAACCGCTGCTTTTTGGAACTTGGGGTGTGTGTGGCAGAGCTGCGGCTCTCCATGCACCCAGCGCTGCTTTGCCTATTGCTTCCCACCCTAAATTGAACCCAAATAAAAATATATATTTTTATAAAAATCGGCTTTGTCTGATTATAACACTACCAACTAGATGAATATGGCTTAATAGTTTAACAGACTGAAAAAATTGTCACACCTACCTGCTCTAAGACACTTTTGGTTTAATGAGTAGTAACCAACTACACAACCTCATGCTCACAGTTTTGACTTGCATGTGTTATGGTTTAGGTAGCAGGAGGGTTTGTTTCTTTTTTTTTAAAATTATCATTAAACACTTAAAATCAGCTTATATTTTTTTAAAAAAAACCAAACCTCAGGACTTTTTAAACAATCTGCTGACCAAATGCTGATTATATAGATACATGTTGACGAGTTGTTCAAAGCATTCCCCAAAGAACCTATTTGTCATTCTGTTTTGAAAAAAAATCAGAGGAATAAATAGGAACTTTGAAGTAGCAGGAACCAGACTGAAAAATAAACCAATCCTTTCAGCCTTCCCAGAGAACAGTCAGAACTGAACCAACTGCATTACACCAGATTCAGCCCAGTAGCATAACAAGGTTTCAGATTTTTAGTAGAAAATGGAAGGGTTACTTTTAAGTATTTGCTACAGAAAGCAGTGAAAAAGAGGTGTTATTAGAAGAGAATACACCTTCAAATCACAACAGAAAATAGAGGTGAGCCTTGCATAAAAGTTCTCCCCATCTAGACATACACTCACCCTGCAAGTAAAAATATAAAAATTCAGACACATTCTTCCCTATCTAATGGGATAAGGGGGACAGGAAGGGAAGAACAAGCAAAAATATTCCAAGACCCCCATAGACAATGTCACTTCTATTCCACAATCATGAAATTACCTTTTTTGGCAGAAACACTCAAACACCTATTAAATAGAGTAGCAGCAGTTAAATCTTAAACTGCATTTCAAGTAGCTTGCTCCTACAAGGTGAGCCATATATATTATTTCACCCAGTTTAACTACTCAAAAAGCAGTAGCATGGGTTCCTCTAACACCAGCACTTTGCTTCCTTTTGCACATTCTTTCTACTGCAAGTTGTCAGAGTAAGTTTATGCCACTAAAAGGATCACCTTGTGAAATATCTCGTTACAGCAAATTGACATGTACTTCATTTAACAATCTTAGAAGAGTCCTTTGGGCAGCATTACCGCACAGACCATCTGTTTAGAGCATACAGAAGAGTCAGTAGACTTTCTAGGATGATTATGTCCTAATTCTGTAAAGTCTTACCACTGAGATGAGTTACTTATGTTTCTGAATACTTAGAGCTTACTCCAAAGCAAAATAGTTGTTTCTTCCAAGTCTCATCCACTATTTGCTCTCAAAGAAGGCTAGTTAGAAGTGAGGCAGAGAACAGGAAAAAAAGGAGAAATATTTCTATTTATTTGTGTTACCAGTAAACTGAAATAATGAACACAAGTTGAGCAGGCATTTGAAGACTCCTTTGAGGCTGACAGCTACTTCCAAAATGTCCAGTGCAGTTGTCCTCTCATTTCTTTCCCTCATCACTTCTGGTATCATTTTCTCATTTCTCAGATCCCCAAGAATGGCACTGAGTGTCCCCTTTGACATGTAACAAGTTGGGGTATCTGGCTCAAGTGAGGAAGTATGTTAAAACTGCAAGGAAAGGACATTGCACCTCATGCCCAATGTCACACAAACTTCTTGTTAAGCATGAAACATTTTAGCTTGTATTTGCTCCTGCTAAAATTAAAAGCTTCCTTAACTGTTTAGTTCTGTCTTTAGCTCAAAATTCTTACTTTACTTCACCTTCAACTTCTTCAGAGTAGTTGCAGATTCTGTCTTGTTACCAAAGCAAGGTTTATGGCTTCCTATCAATTCAAAGAAGTTAAGCAATTAATTTTAAAGCTCACTTCTGTTTAGAGAGATGTTTACTACAGTTGTGGGTGAGTAAGGCCTTCTGTTTAGTGGCTTTTTGTGGTTTTGGGTTTTTTGGTTGGGTTTTTTTTGTTGGTTTGGGGTTTTTTTTGATACTACATCCAAATATCAAAAGCTTCAATCTGCTACTCTGACTCATGAAAGTAAACACCTCAAACTCAAACCAATGAACACTTTATTTGCCAAACTTTGTGACTGGGTGAAATACACAACTTCAAAGAGACAGAGAAAGCAGCCTTCAAGAGTGCAGTTACAGTCTCCGTTGCAGACCATATTGTGCATATTTAAATTTCACCATGGTATCATGGAGAATTTGGTATAAACTCTATATACACATTTAAACACTGTACTCTTGAACATCATTTGAAGACTTGTGAAGTACTGTTCTCCTTCATACAGAATTTCAAATATAAAGGCACATACTGGAACCTGTGACAGGATTCAGCCCACTGATACCTCCAAAACCCAACTCCATTAGCAGAGGGCTGCAATCATTCCACACCAAAACCCAAACAACCTTTCCAGTAGAAATAGACTTTATCGACACCAGCACAAAACTGGTCTCTTCACAGATACACAAAAGCTACTTTGAGATACCACCATTCATGATGGTTCTTCAAACTAAAGCCGGAAAATCCTCAGGATCATCAGGGTTTGGAGCAACAAGCTGCACCTGCAAAGAAAGAAAAGAAGCTTTATAAAAATTAATGCATTTCAGAAGCTTCTGATAGCTATGCATATGTATTTTACCCTGAAAAGGGTTCATTATTCAATGCTTAGTATCCATCAGTATCACAGAAATGCTAAGCATTTGTCTCAGAAGTTATGACTACTATAATTTCTTCAGCGGGAACATATTTATAAGCTGATCTACTGCCTGGGGAGGACCAGATCACAAGTTCTACAGCAAAGTGAAGAAAAAAAGTAAAGACATCTCACTCAAAATACTGTCTATTTTTAGAAGCAGCATGATTTATCTTTTTACATTCTAAGGCTACTACACATGTTAGATTGTAGTTTTAAACTCTGTGCTCTGTTATGACAAAAAGCCTCTTTCAAACAGATGAAACGAATCAAATCACTTCCATATCATTCTGTATGTTGCTCACCTTAAAGTATTTTACTCATACTAGACAGAATAATATTGAACACTTGTATCATTATGTAGAATGCTGTAGGGTTATGTCTTCATTGGTAGGATCCCAGATTTACTGATCTCACTCTCAGTAATCAAAGTACTATTACTCTACTACACTGAAATTTTTTGTAAGGGATACAAGCCTTTAGTCATTTTAATTATTTCCCAATTTATATGAAAACTCACTGCAGAAACAAGTCTTCATAGCATCCCTTCCTTTAGTTACCATTACAGCAAATAGTAATCAGACCTTCTGAAATTTATGTGTTAAGAATGGTAAGCCTGAACCAGTATTTAATTTTAAGTAACATGGTATGGGTCGGCAACTTAGAATAGCCAGGCCAACTTACTATGAGGCAGGAATTAGAAACAAGCCTGTCATTAAGGAAACAAGTAATTCCACATGAAAGAAGGCAGGACACACACACCCTCCAACAAGCAAAAAAACCTCCAAGAAAACAACAAAACCCATGAAAACCATTACCACTACTGCTGGTTGTGGTTCTGCGTTTGCAACTCGTCTGCCACAACCACATCGTGATCCTCTTGATCCACGACCAGGGCGCGAAAGACTCCCAAAATTAATATCCAGCTGAGATGTTATGTCATTCACCGGTCTTCGAAAGACATGAGAGTCATCTTCAAAGTCTTTCTGCAACTAAAAAGAGGATCTGATTAAAGCTGACAGCTTCCACGTACAGCCTTCTCCCCTCCCTGATACATATACACATGCACACTTGTATTACAGACTAAGAAGCAGATAAATAAAAATTACATCCAGAATAGAAAACAGGCCTTAACTAGCACAGGGTTTTAACAGAGGTGAGGCAATTGCAGCTTCCCAAAAATGCCTGGGATAGTTCTTTGTTGGCTTAGAGAGTCCTGGCAACAAAGTCTTCTGTACCAGTTCTGTAACACTGAAGAGGTTTTTCAGAAATCCTAACCATGAGGTTTTCTAAGATACCAGAGAATAAAGCTTAAGCTACTTATTTCTATAATTATCTTCAAGTAATGGTTAAAAGGCCATAGTAAAGCACAGTATTTGACCACTAATCGATCTATCAGTCTATTTGTCTGCAGCTATGAGATTACTGTTGTTTTAACTCTGTGCATTCCTAAGACTATTTCCCATCATAATTTTAATGTGCACTGTAGTAATGATAACATATACATAAACTCACCCCATGGAGTAATGAATCACTTATATTATTCAATGTCTAACACAGGGATTTGTCTTGTCCATGTCACACAGATCCTGTACATCCTATTTTATGTTCATTTTGACAAGGCCCCTTGATACTGCCAGCCAAGAAACTTCACAGGCAAAAAGAACAGAAACCACCATATACTGTTCACACGCTTGCATACTCTCTTCAGAGGTTGTGAAACATTTTCCCCACCCCACCACCATCCCCCTCAGAGAAAGAAGAGGGGATAACAGCAACTGTGACCACCAAAAGCCATGCTAAAAAGGGCACAGGTCACTTCAGTATTAGTGTCTGTCCCTGGAAGAGCTCAGTAATCTAAAACAATTAAGGCTTAAAAAGCTGCAAGTTTTGACATTAATATTATAACCAGACAAAGGATAATATGTGTATTCATAAGTGCATGTGGACTTTAAGGATGGGAATTCCATCATGCCAGACTACAAATATATGAACATACTTCTGTTGTGCCCAAAATCTGAAATCTAAGTAAGCAACTTGTCATGTAGTTGTAAATAATCTGTGAAAGAAACCTCCTCTCCCCAATTATATCAACTAGCAGTTCTCCCTGAAATGTCAATCCCAGTAATATCATGGTATAAAAATTGGGGAAAAGGAGGGGGGAAAAAAAAAGCACATTACTACAGAACAAGCTCTTGAGAGTTACTATTAAGAAGCAGAACCCTAAAACTGAAAAAAACCCACCCAAACATATATTTCAAGAGCACAATGAAAGCTGGGATCCAGCACAGATGAGAAATAGGACACTTAGCGTCCAGACTAACAGATGACAAAAACCCCAATTTAATACATACATGCAAGTGTATACTCGCAAGTAAGCTAAAGAGGATTCAAAGTTAGGATAAGAAGTGTTTAGTAAACCAAAGTTTCTCTAGCAGCATTACCAGGGATCTAAATAAGTGGCAGCAGCAAGGACACAAGTTTTATATTGCTAAGATTGAGCTATGAGGTAGAACAACTTGATATATTAGGTATCTGCATACAAAATATGGGTGATGATCTGAGAGAAGAAAATGAACAGACGGTATGTTTAAAGCAAGTTTTGGGGCACATATGTCATTACAGTAACAGATCTTAGATACTGATTTCTAATATGTTCAGATTATAGTGAAACTAGTAGAGAAAGAATAGAGACAGTTTCCTAACACTGGGCATAAAGCAGAGTTTACAGAATTCCTGAGGCAATGCTTACATCATCACTATATTTTGACTTGTGAATCACCACTGCTTTGGAAGGAACAGTGGATTCTGGCTTCCGGATGTTGAATTCAGGCTTTGGTCGATTCTGTTGCTGAAGATTTTTCCACTCATCTAAGGTCATTTCTTGAACTACTTCTTCCACTGGCTCTCCTTCAGCAACTCTAAAGGTTTATAGTTGTAAAGTAAAAACCATTAAAAAGACATGCCAGGATGAACAAGAACACTAATCTCTAAAGTAAGGATACTAAACAAAACATTTGGAATGTTTCTCACCAAATAACTCTCCTTAATTTCACTTACTCCCCACAGTAACTTGATGTGCAAGTTTAACATTAATGTAAGTTGGAAAATATACTTATGGCCCATTGAACTTAGTTGTATGAACAAATGCAGTCTCCAGCCTCCTGTAGTAAATTCTGGTATTTATCCAGTCTCACTGTAAATTCCATCACTTCAGATTCTAGACAAAACCAGGCTGTGTTTTGATCTGGCATATTCTTAACCCTACTGTTTAAAAGTGGATCAACTCCTAGCAAATACAGCCATAATAAAAAAGCATAGCAAGAAGTTTTAAAACAACCTAATTGCATGTTTTATTGACTCATACTGCAGTATGACAATATGAGATGGATTTATGTTTCAGTGTAGCTTTCAGTCAAAAAGACATGATGATCACACCATGGGATCTTCTACGTAATTATTAACATTTCCTTTGTTAATTTCACAAGATGCTTCTTTGATTTCTTTTGTCAGATATAGTAGCACACAAAGAGACAGTATTTATCACTGTACAAAACCAGATTTAGCCCAGTTTTAATTTGTCACAAAGTACAATAATGATGGTATGTTCAAGGAGAACATACGGAGTACATCAGAGTTTGCCTTGCATATTTTTGAACTGTAAAGACAGAGTCCAAGGCTTTACGTCTGCATTCACAAGACAAGATACATAAGACAGAACTAAACCTTCTTCACTCACTGCATGACTAATCTTCTGCCACTTTTCTGATGCTGACTAAGACTGCTGACTTGTCCAGGATCAGCAGCTACTAGACTACACTACAGGTGTACTTTTAGTGAAATTTGCAGAGAGCTATTCCTTACTAAGCAGCATCACATGCAGGGAGCACAACTCACTTCATCACCATATTTGTTTGCTGCAGAAACGTCAGGTACCAGGAACTAAGGAAAACTTGCACTGATTGCTTCCAGACACTTGAAAAACCATTTATCTCTTCTCCCACACAAAACAGTTATGCATCACAATAGCAGTCAAACTTGGTTAAGTATTTTCCCAACACTGATTAAAAAAAACAATACAACCTTTCAATAAGTCGCCTCTGATGGAAGAACTATGAATTTGTTCTTTTCCACTCAATCACAGTTCCAAGTTTCCTTCTACAAAATGCTGATGATTTTTCCAATGGAAATACACAGTTGATTAGATGCAAGTTGGAAATTTATTTTATCATGGAAAGATGCAGAAATGACAGTCAGTGAACTGCACATTTGGGGTTTTTTTTGTACAAACACTCCAACAAAACACACATTTGCTGGGAGTGTTCTGTATGTTTAGAACTAGCATATATATAGGAACAGGCCTATTAGATCTCTTCCTCTATCTCTTCCTCCTTGATCTTGCAGAGAAGCATTCTGTTTCTTGCTAGTCAAAATTATACAGTATTTTCCTAAAGCAACCAGTGTATGACAGGTAGAAGCAGAACTGAACAGTAAGACAGCCCTTAGTTTTGGATCTAGGATGAATACAGTTTTAAATGCACTTCACAGAAAAAGAAAAAAAATATGCAAATCTTGTACTGTATGCCTACACTCTGATATGCCTTCATGCCCTGTTATTTTGAAAATTCAGCTAGATCAACCAGAAATTAAATGTTAAAAGACTGGTAAGCAGCTTGAAGTTCCATACTAATTAAGAATATTTGAAACTATATTAGAAGGATTGTTAATAAAAAAAAAAAAACAAAAAACCCAGTATACTGCTTTAAATAAAAAGGATACAGGTGAAAGATTCAACTTCTGAAAAAAACAAATGTTTCATGGATAAGAGCATTAAGAACCAACTGCACTCCAAACATTTCCATTTGTCATCCTCAAGAGCAGGAAGCCAGACAATTTTTGATCAGTTATCTGAAGTTTCAGTTTTGGGAATAAGTGTTGGAAAAACAAGACTAGCTGCAAGCACCCAGAGGAAGAAGAAAAAAAAAAAAAAAAGAGAATGTAAACTAATAAAAAGGGGCTCTATTAAATTGATATAATCTCTTCCTAAACAACCACCTTAGGACAGATTCAGTAAATTGCTGATCTGAACTTTAGGTAGTCTTCTGCCCTCCTTGCCCATTAAGTTTTCACCACGTTAGGGAGACCCTATTTCAGTCCTTGGCAAGAGCTGTAGAAGGATAAAACAACTGGTTGCAGCAAGTACTTGAGGAGTAGCTGTCAATCTCTCAAGTCTGCAAAAGTAGAATAAGCATCTGAGTGGGGCTTTAAGGCCAACTCTGTACAGTTATCTGCAGGTAATATATAATACATTTACTGCGTTTTCTATGGCACAATGATTGCAAAGGTAAAGGGCAATTGTGCAGGTGTTCAAGAATGACCAGTGGTATAAGATGCTACAGCAACCAAGTGATTTGAAAACAATCAAAGCAACCACCACCAGGTAGTCCCAAGGACATGCAGGAATATGTACTTCCAGGCAAAAAGCATGAGCCACCCATATACAGAAAGAACCACTAGCAAAGCAGAAGCTCTGAAGGAGTGATCCCAACCCCCCAAAATGTGTAAGAGTATTGCAGGTAACCCAAGATGTCAATGCTAGTGAGGTGGAACAAGGTCTCAACTGAGTAATGTCTTCCACATCAGAACATGTAGAAAGTACAGAATAGAACTGCAAGACAGATATTAGGTCTAAACTACATGATCTACATAGGAAGGGCGAAAGAAAAGGCGGGGCAAAAAAGGGCGAAAGAAAAGGCGGGGCAAAAAAGGGCGAAAGAAAAGGCGGGGCAGGAAAAAATAGCATAAAGAAAACTTTGCATATCTGTGATGCTTATTCAAGACACTCAGGAGAAAAACAAACTACACACAGTAGTTTCTATTTTCAATGTATTGGAAAGACCATCAAGTGACATTGAAATGTCTATCAGTAGAGGACATTAAAATCAACCAGACAGGAATGAGAAGCAGCACAGGTATACTGGTCATGCCATGGGCCAGCAAGACCCCTTTCAGATCTAAATTTCTATCATCATAAGACAACATGAGGACATTTTACTACACAGCAACTTGACCTCAATAAAGAAATCACAGATACTGCTTTGAACAGTACACATCTATCAAAAACAACCACCTGCCTGTCCTAAAGGAAATACTAGTGGATTTACACTGCAAGTGTTTGGCTTTTCAACTACAAAGTACAGTGTGATTTTTACTTCAAAGTATGGTTTCAACTAGGTTTTCAGCTACTGATAGGTTATTAGCAGTACAAACTTGTTTTAGGATGCCGACTCCCAAAAGGGAAACACCTCCCATTACTGAAGCACAGCAGCAGGAACCTGCGTATCACATTTTGACAGAGACTTGGCTGTAGCAGGTTATTTTGGGCACCAAGCCTGCATGGAAGTGCACTCTATGCACTACTTTCTAACCTTATGCATTTTGGGTATTGCTTGGTGGGCATTTTCATTAATCAGGTTAATAAGCTCCTTGGCACAACAACAACCATGCTTACAAAATATTGCCAGACAGCTAAGCACAGCCTCTGGACACAAACAAACTGAATTCACAATGCAAGTACATACCAAAACACCAAATGGGAGCCTTCAGTAATGGTTCCTACTGCTTCAGTGTTTTCAATGGATGATCATAACCCTCTAAGTCACACCTTGTTTACTATGCATACCTTTCTTGCAGGAACTGCTCTGCATGAACACATTAATATGCAGAAAGGCAAATGGAAAATAATGTCATTCAGCTCACTTGTTTGGCTGATTATTTTCATATTATTAAAATAATAGAGGGTTTTTTTCAGATCAGCTTTTGTATTATTCAGCAGCACATCCAAATGCTTATTCAGCTTGTATCAAGAAATCAATGACATGAATTTTTCAAATATCATTTACAGAAGCATTACCACCAGTTATAACAAAATTAAAAGTTAAACAAGATAAGACTAAGTGACAACTGTATGCATTAATTATAGAAGAAAAACACCGAACCAAACACTTAAGAAGATCTGGCTTGATCTATGGATAGCTTTAAGTCACTACTGGGGAAAAAAACAAAAAAAAAAACCAAAAAAACACCAAATAAAACCAAACCAGAGAGGTAAATACCTCAGTGAGCTTAATGACAACTTTTGAAAGCTTCCTATTAAGTAGCCAGAAGAATACATAGCTCCACCAAAAAGGAAGAAAGCCCTATGTGAAGAAACGGAAGGAAACCCCACAGAATAAATACTAACTCTGCAAATACCTTCGATAGGAATTGATCTAACTGTGTCATCCTGAATAAAAAGAAAAAATTATTCATTTGAATTACCACTCAACAGAAGCATATTACATGGTTCAGACTGTGAAGACAAGTTCAACAGAAAGCAGCTGTAAGGAAATTTTATACTTTCTATTTGCAGGAAAACAACTATTAGCATGCAGTTTGGGATGCTATAAACAGATAGATATTGTTGATACACTCAAGGAAATTTGGAGACTTGGAAAGAAATAATTTAAATTAGAGAAGTATTAAAGAAACTCTTGTCCTGCAATACTTTTCAAATG
Organism: Athene cunicularia; assembly: GCF_003259725.1. NCBI lineage: Eukaryota > Metazoa > Chordata > Aves > Strigiformes > Strigidae > Athene > Athene cunicularia. The sequence continues at coordinate 11,966,798 of NW_020799143.1, forward strand.
GAAGTTCAAGAACAGCAATGTTGACATAGTCCCCGAGACAAGACCCCATGAGTTACAGAAGCCTACAGAAGTCTTTCCAGAGTTGCACTGAAATTATCCAGTACCATGGCAGAAAGCTATACAGTATCTCCACACAGGCAGATTATTCCCAATTTCCAGAAATACTTTTTTTTCATTTTAATAAAGAGTTACAACAGATACCCTGGTTTTGGCTGGGGTAAAGTTAATTTCATTCCTACTAGCTCATACAGTGCTGTGTTTTGGATTTAGTGTGAGAATAATGTTGATAACACACTGATGTTTTAGTAGTTGCTAAGTAGTACTTATCCTAATGTCCTGGTTCAGCCAGGACAGAGTAAAGTTTTCCCCAGCAGAGAGAGAGAGGGGGAAGGGATCTCCAGCCGGGTTATTCATACCATGCTGACATCAGGTCCAGGGGCGGAGCCTTTTCCTTGCTATTTGGCAGGCTCAGGAGGGAACTTTGCTTTCTGTAAACCAGCTAGCAGTATTTCTCTGTATATCGTTTGTCTTGCTCACTGTTATTGCTGTTTATTGTTGTTACCATTGATACTGTTGTTCAGATTGTTCTATCACTCTGTTGTATTAAATTTCTTCTTATTTTAGCCAGGGTCTGTGTCTAACTTCCAGCCCAACTGGCGCAGGTGGGGGAGTGGCAATGGCAACGTGCTCTCTCATCCCGACAAGGATTAAATCTTGCACACCTAAGCAAAAGACTTTTCACTTTCCCATGCTTTGCCAAAGAGGAGATGCACATGAAGCTGGGAGGAAGCATCACCAGGACAGCTGGCCCGAACCAGCCAAAGGGATATTCCATACTATAGGATGTCATGCTCCATATAGATACTAGGGAGAGTTGGCCAGGAGGGGCAAATCACTGCTGAGGCACTGGTCAGCAGGTGGTAAGCAATTGCATTGTGCATCACTTGTCTCTTCTTGGCCATTATTTCTCTCTTCGTTATATTCATTTTCATTACAATGATTATTATTATTATTGTTATATTTTATTCTATTTTAGTTATTAAACTGTTCTTATCTCAATCCATGAGTTTTACTTTTTTACAATTCTCCCCCTCACCCCACTGGGAGCCAGGAGTGAGTGGCTGCACAGTGCTTAGTTGCTGGCTGGACTTAAACCACCACAACAGTAACAATAATGAGAGGAGAAATAAACCCAAGTTTCCCATCTCTTCCCCAGTACAAGCATACAACAGCAGTAAGCAGTAGAAAAGACATGGATTCCTTGGAGTCGCTGCATGTAAGAGTTAGAATGAGAACAACCCTAGCAGTAACTTAAGCGAACACATACTCCTACACCAAACAATACTGAAGCTGTAGCAAAAGCAGAAGGTAGCCTAGCTAGAATCTTTTGCTGGTTTATGTTACCTGTCAAAAGACAGCAGCTCTGGAGACCAAGGGCAACCTAAGCATACAAGACCTTAAAATACATCCTGAAGTCTGAAAACCATATCCCACCAGCTTTTGCTTTTAAATATTTAAAGAAGAACAAAAATAATTCCACCTTGTTAAGGCATATGCCATACAGCCATCCCTAATTACCTAAGCACTATTTGCATAATACATAGAGTCATCAAGATGACACTACCCCTAAAGGTAAGTGCAAGGAGGTGTATGTAATCTGTATTTTGGATACAGATCTGCTAGTCTTCGGGACACTGAAAGGAGTACAAAATGCAGAATTTTGTACTTGTGGATTACTTGCATTTGAGTCTTACAGGTTTCAGTGGACTATTCCTAAATGAAGTTTTTTTTAAAAAACAAAAAGGAGTTTCCAGAAAGGCTCACAGTCTGACTGAACACCTAGTGATCTCTGAGAAAGGGAAAAGAATTAAAGACAACTGGCAGATTCTATGAGATGCCTTTTCCCCTACATATACTTCTCATGCCTTACACTCTACTGATGTCAGGAGACATTTACAGAGCTTGAATTGGAGTAGAAACAACTAAAAACAAGTAAAGGTACCAGGAGCTGACAAAAAAGCTGAATAACTATTCTCATATTTAGTGCGACAGTTTATCTACACTACCTATCTGGTCTAAGTTAGTTTAGAAAGAGTTTTCTGGAAATCCAATTGTAGTGATTCAATTTCAGAGACTGATTTCCCCATGTATACTCACTTCTAGCTACATTAAAAGCTAGTTTAAATTAAAAGAATCAAAACTGTATCAACTCATCTTCTTACAACTGAACATATAAACCAGGTTTTGTAGCCGAGCCAGCTTTATGATTAAGAAATGAATGAAGGCCACTAATAACGAGCTGCATCAGTACATAAAAAAGGCTTCGCAGCAACAGAAGAGAAGGCTGATATATTGCACTGACCCTCTTCCACTCATCAGGAGATGCTATAAGCTATTTCATTGTTCCTTAAAGTATTTTACTTGGACAAGATTTTCCAGTTACTTTTTCTTAAGTCAGTGTTTATTTGCTGTGAAGTAAATTCTCACTGGACACTGACCAGAATGAAAGCTAGAAGACAAGGGGCAGATTTGTCTCTGTTTCCCAACTTCTGAGGTTCACTGCAATACTATTTCCAACAAGGTTTTCAAGTTCTACAGAGGCTCTTAATGAATAGATGACAACTGCCTGGTATTAGTGACTGATGAATACTGAGTCAAAGAATTTTATCTTGGTGTATTTTAATTGTTTGTACCTTTGCACAGGCACCTTGGATACCTTTTTCTCAGAGAACTTCAAAAAGCAAGGCAGTTTTTAAAAATTAGCCAATTAAAAAAGGTAAGAGACCTTTTTTAGGTAGCTCCTCCTGAAATTATCACAATAGGTAGCTCCTCCTGAAATTATCACAAACCATAGGAATGTAAGCATCACTGGACAACTAAATGCAATCTGCAGCCATATAAGCCAAGCTTTAGTCAGAATTAAGGATGCCTTTCCTTGACTCACAAATACAGGCAAAGCTTTTCTACTTTTAAGTCCATGCTCTAGCAAAACTTCACATTTCAAATATGCCTTCCCAATACAAGTATATCAGTAACAGTCAATTCTTTGTATTTAGAAAGAAAATATTTCAGTCAGACTATACTTGTTCAGAGGCTCTTCTTCAGATGACTGTGGCTTCTCAGCTGTCTCTGCAGTCTCTTCCATTGGAGCAGTCTGTTTCATCCCACTAAAACAATAAACAAAAAACAAAGTCTTTATGGGTCACACTGGGAAAAGCCTTGCATATCAATACATCACTTTTTCCCAGAATTCCTAGGGAGGGGAAAAAACAGAACCACCTCTAGGAACATAAACAGAAAGTAGATCTACTAAGTAGCTAGTTGAGCAACTAACAATATGAGAAGTATTAAGAAAATCCAACTTCTATGTACTTTTAATCAAAATAAGTAAAAAGTATGCATGAAAATAAAATAATTCAATTGTGAATACTAATACCAGTACTTAGTTACAATGTATCACTGATGCCTGAAAGTGCCCTTTTGTTTCTTTTCAACTATTCAAATGGTAAAATTCATACTCCAAGTTAATATTTTCTGTAACACAGACATTTGTTCACTGTCAAGTGGGAGCAGTAGCATACTTTCGTTCTACTGGTAGGCATACATGTTTAAAATTAACACCTTCTGGCTTTGATGCATCATTGAGCACAATTAAGGCACTGACATGCTTTTAGAATTGTTTATACAACTCCAATTTAAGTCACTTCTACCACACACACCCCCACATCACAGGAAAGCATTAATATCTCATGTTTATATCATAAGTTCTGATGCTACTGAACTAGAAAAATTTAACTAGCAGAATAAATTTAAGATTCCTTATATTTCTTTTATTTTACGAAGTTCACACAACCTTCCCTGACATCACAGACTACTTCTGTGCTTTTGGTCAGCTAGTTTTGTGCTATCAGCTCACAACTATGTTAACCTAGCTGATCCTCTCTTTTCAAAAACTACAGTACCTAACCAATCCTTTAGTATAAAATATTATAGGAGATAAGTTAGTACAACCTTTCAGAAGAACTTGAATATCAAGCCCCAAAATTATTATGCATCAATGATGTATTTTTCAACCTCTTAGACTGCCTAAATCCACAATCTAAATTTTAAAAATTTTGAAAACAATTCTGTGAATGAAACTGTGTCCAAAGATGTTTGCTGTAAGTTCAAATCACTGCCTTTTCTCTGTCCTTTATCAGCCTTCAGTTAAAGAGTTCTAGATGTATATGAGAACAAAAGCTACCAGAAAGAGTAGCATATTGCTAGGTGCAAAGAATGGTCAAAACCAGACATTTCCAGTGAGATTTTTTTCAAATTGAACAGAAAACAGTAATAAAATACAGAAATTAACAGAAAATTCCCAATTTTCTTTTATCTAACTTATCATTAATAAGCCATCACATTCTATTACTAATCCTCCTGTGAGCTTTAAAATGTATTTCAGTGGTAAAGTCAGCTAAATATTGCCTCCAGAGCCACACTGAAATCACATTACAGCTTTGTAATTTAGAAATGATCCATAAAACTTGAGAAGAGACTGGACTTTAAGCCCACTGAGAGTTTCGATCTTTTAATCGTCATTTTCTAACAACACCATTAAATGCCAGAGTCCCACTTACTTGACTATTGGGAAAAGTCATAACTTATTTCAGTTAAAAGACAACTTGGCCCGAGTCAAAAGATTTTGGCAGTCTTAACTGAAGAAACAACACCATGCCTTTGACACAGTTTAATCCCACCAACATGAAGGAGACTAGTTCAGAAAACTGTAAAGCTACATTCACCACAACAATTAATAGAAAGCAATTATAAAGCTAAAAATGGACATGAAACATAAACAGAAAGTTGTGATCTAAGGTGGGTTATGGAAAATCATGATCTGTGGTGGGCGCAACGATAATATTTTACCTTGTATTATCTTTAACTGTTTCCCAGTTGAAAGCTCCACCTCCACCTTTTTTGTCATCTGCTTTCATTCCTCTAAAGATAGAAACAGAGTTCTGTGAGTTCAAGAGCTTTTTTTCCATTAGGATCTCAGACTAAAACCAGTATTGACTTTTTGCCAGCCTACCTGGATATAAAAGAAGGGTACAGAATACTTAGGAGACACTACTGCAGTGCTGACAATTTTTTATTTGTACACCAAGTAAAAAGCAGCCCACAGAACACTTACGTTTTAACATTCCCACTTTGTCTTTCAAGCTCCCGTTTTCCTCTTTGGTCAAAGCCATCGAAACTTCTATTTACTCCACTACCTCTTCCTCTACCTCGGATTCTATTTTTTCCTCCAGCACGACCTCTTATTGGCCTTTCACGGTCTAATCTTTCAATTGGCCTAAAAAGAAGATTTCTAGTGAGATTTTTGTTCCTACAAAACAGTTAACAAGGAGAAAAAAAAATCCATGTGGTTGTATTTGTGCAACCATGTGGGCGTATTTGTGTATTTGAGACATCAGTATATGAGAGCTACTGTACAATTTTTAGAGTGCATCTTCACACAGCACACAGTACAGTTTTAGTTTTGTCATTAAAAATAGACATAAACTGAACTCAGGAATTATTAAAGATAACAGGAATAGAAAGTTCAGCTGTTTATTGATAATACTAAAAACATTAAATAAGATATTATAAAACTATCAAATCTTCAGCAACTTTATCAGGCCATAGCTCCACTGTCTAAACCCAGATTTATATGCAACTGCTAAAAATTTTAGGGAACTTGTTAAATATCAAATGTTGTGATGTAAACTAAGAACAACTTCAAGTGTTAAAGGTTTACTGTCAAATATAAAGAAAGAATATAAAGAATATATTTCTTATAAAGAAAGCAAAATTGATATGCATTCACTGACCAAGCATTAACCAGTATGACAAGCATTTCAGTTTGAACAGTAAAATTCATTCAACTTGGAACCTGCACCACATGTTCTGCAAAGCTTAGTAGGCAAGCTCAGAAATGAACATTTATGTTCCAGACTAGGGGTTACATTCTCAGATCTTTACACTTTTCAGTTCTGTCTTATATTTCTACCATTTAACAGAACTGCTCCAAACCAACCTGTGAGGAAGCTGAAGGTACAGCTCTGATGGGCATGAACTAAATTGTCTTGAAACAAATCTACATGCAAATAATGCAACCACACCTTCAATTCATGTCTGGCTCCTAGATCTGCCTTAAAAAGATTAAGTCTTTTCCTTCCCACCCCTGTGCAGATCCTCCACTAGGCACCTTACTTCTCCCTGTATGACACATACTTTTCCACTGTGAATTCCACTTCTCTTTCTGTCTCATAGGAATGGTATTCACTGAAAGCTGGTCTCCAGTCAGTTTTGTCTTGTTTCACCTCTGCTCCTCTGTTATTGAATCCTTGCTGTTCTCCCCGTTTAGGTGCTCGCTTCTGGCCTACACAAACACACAGATACAGGTTACTAACAGTTTCATAACAAGCTGAATTGCAGTTACCAAAACTACTGACTGAAATGAGTTGATTACAGTCTTCTGATTTACCCTCTCCACTCCCAAGTCCACCAAAATACTAAAAGCAATTAAAGTTAATGTTGCCAGACACTGTATTTTAAAGGCATTTATTTCCCTTCTGCACTGATGAACCTGCCTCAGGCAAAAACACTATGGGTGTTGACACAGCTCTGACATTTCCAGAAAAGACGGGCTGAAGAAAAATCTCATTTCACTCACACTAAGTTACAGAAATCGAGAATAAAAACTGTTTCTCTCATGGTTTCTCAGAGATCTTCCTAGTGTGCTACAGTACAAGGCGGACCTCCTGCCTGATGAGCTGAATTTAGAAGTATGAGCCTGCACCTCTACTTTAAGCTCACAGCTGTGGTATCCAACAACCAGAAGAGGGTCACCTCCTTCTACTATTGTTCTATGGAGGACTATTCACCAATACTACAAGTCACTAAGTTTAAGTAACAGAAACCCAAGCAGTAAGCACAAAGGCTTCCACACTAATGATTGATTCTAGAATATCAACACATTCCAAGATAAAATGTATTTAAGCTTTTCTGGAGTTCTCAGCCACTGTCAGGGTTAAGGAAGAGCAGGCTGGGTAAAGTGAATGCAGAGGAATGGTGTATGTATAAGAGAGAATAAACAGAGGTTATCCATTCAACCCATATACATCTATCATAAGAATTAAGTTCATTATGTTCTTCCTTCCCCATTCCCCAAAATTCTGTGCTTTATTTAGGACAAAGTTTTCCAGAAGCAAGCCTTTTGTCTGCTAGGCCCCTATACTTAAACTATCTGATGAAAAAGGTATTGGTTTAAGACAGTCAGTCTCAGAACTAAAGAAACACTCTTAGACCAACAAAACTGAGATACTCTTTCCACAAGTAGCAGCCTTGCAATGCTGAGGGAGTCACTGAACACTGGTTAGTGGACAAATGACAGTCCTGGCTACTATGCCTCTCTTGCTAGCACATAAAGGGAAAAAAGCCTATCCTATGTCAGAGTATTAAGATACAAATTAGTTAATAGCTCCACAGAAATGCTCATATAAGACAATCTCTGATCAAAGCTTAGGTGGCAAGCATGAAGTCTGTAACAAGTTCTTTAAAAAGAACTATCCACTCAGTGAATAAGGTAGAAGAGTGGTAAATAAAGCTTTTTATTATCCAGCAAGGACAGTCATATCTGTAAACAGAAGATAGTTTTACTTCTGTTGCAGAAGCAACCCTAGCTCTGGTTTTCTTTAAACTACAAACCACTTGACATAGTATATTCCACTAATTCTCTGTTTTCAGGGTTTGGAGTTGCTTGATCATTAAAGCAGCAAGTATATTTGTGTCCCAAAAATTACAATGGAATCTCTGGATAAAGGACAACTTTTGAAACCAGTTTCTGAGTAAGCTTTGCAAACCAGGATGCTTTAATAAAAAGCAAAATTATAAAGAATACAGAATTGACATGCTGCTGGGAAACATGTCCATTCTATGTACATCTCAACTACACCACCAATTATACAAGTGTTAATTCCAAATCTTGCTGTGGAAAAAGTGACTGCTTATTTCTGACCTAATTTTTACTTTGTTTGGATCTGGATGTGCAACTGCAATACAAAAGTACATTTTAATTTATTTTTGGGCCTCTCACTGGCTATCAAAAACATCAGTTATTCTAAACAGAGTAACTTGGCAAGAATGCAGTAGTCAGAGCCCACCTTCTCTGCATACTTAGAATTATCTTCAATGTCACCTTAAGATTCAAAGGGCTCCTTAGAACTAATAAAGTAATGGGGAAAAAAAAAAAAAAGAAGATGCAAAAGTCATTTTAAAGAGACAGTCTCTGTTTTTAGTACTTAAAAGTACTTCAAAAGAAGTCTTCTTGACAGATATGTCAGTGTATTACTTATCCCTAGCACTGACCATGCTAGACAAAACAGCTCTACATTGATTTCAGTGAAAAGCTATCTCACTTTGATACTAACAATTACTGCAGCTGGATTTTTAAGTACTAGAAAGATTACTTGTGGCACTTATTACCTGTATAAAAATATTTTAAAATGGTTTGTCACACATGCAGCAGTGGATTAAAAACATATGCTACACTACACCTCTCTAATAAAACAAGTCACCCTCAGGGCAGAAGCTTGTGACCTGTTTGTGTATCAGTTAAAATACCAGCACATCTTTCAGCTCTGTATATAAAGGCAAACTAACTAAACAGGACCTTGGCAGCAGTGATAGCATAAATTATCTGATTTTAATCCTCTGCCATATGTCTGTCCCAACACAGGCTCATTTTTATTTAAGGAGCTGAAGGGCCACCCCCCATTGGGGGAAAACAAAAAAAAACCCAAACAAACAAACAAAAAAACACACAAAAAAAACACACACACACAAAAAAAAAACACACACACAAAAAAAACCCAAACAACCACACCACAATCTTGGTAGCACAGCCATAATAGCTTTTACTTATAAAGAACTGGGATATAGTTTGAATGTTCATTAACTACATCTCCAAGTACACCCCAATTTTTTCTGCTTGTTTGTATATACAGACTGGTATGCAGCTTTTCTTCAAAACCACAAAAAAAGCTCTGGAGTTTTGTGGATCATCTACCTGAGGTCTTACAAATAAATATCATGCTAAAAACCTAGTAACCAAGTTTAGACTCTTAAGGTGGCTTTCCTGTGTTTTACAGTTGCCCACCGTTCCGTACCTTACCACTGCTTCCCCAGGAGGTTACTGCATCAGTCCAGTCTGTTGGTTGTCTGTCACTTTACTTTCTAAACTGAAGAATCAGAAGAGAAATCTGATGCTTAAACTGTTTCAATAGACCCATCTTTTTTTATTTCCAGAAGCAGCAGCTGAGTTATTATTAGAAAGATGTCTGTCAACACTAAAATTACCACGTACTAGAAGCTGCTAAAGAGAAAAAGCCCAGTTCTACACACCCTTGTTAAAACTCTAATCATACAAAGCTAATGTACTTAAGTGGATTTCACCTTCCTCACAACAGTACTTTACTACCAGTATTAGTTTTGTTTATGCTGCAGCATTTAGATAGGAAGACTTTCTAGAAAAGTGTTTTTAGTATGCGTGTATCACAGAACTTGCAACTGGGAAAGCAGAAATTGTATTTAAGACCTGCATTGCCTCATTTCACAGACACTGGATAGCTATGTATTAACAGATGGATTTAAAACAACACAGCAACATCTAGCTGCCTTTTGAGCATTGCTGTTTAGTTCTCACCAGGTTTCTCTATCCATATATTTTGCTTGGAAAGAGATTGTTTTCTAGGTTTTGTGGCTCTTCATTGGCCCCACTGAGACAGTGTGCTCTTTTTTTTTTTTTTTTTAATTTTGAGTTTTAAGGGAAAAAAGTTTCTGTGCAGCAAACCTTGATTTTAGACAGGCACCACAAGGAGCCCAGCTTGCAAATGCTGTCAGTAACTAAAAGCTAAAGCAGAAATCATGCTCCATTTCCCGCATTCCCTTATGTAAGGAGCATGGCAGGTGAAGGTGGCAGTTGGCATGCAATTCACAGTCTAAGGGAGGTTACTGCTGCCAAGAGCACCAAAACACTGTATTAACCTAAAATCCAGCTGACAACACTGCATCATAGTGTTTTATGATTTCTCACAAGTCTGAGACCAACTCATCTCACCAAAATAGGTGGCACTCAAACCCAGTGAGACAATTCCATCCATACTGCATTTCCACAAATGCAGTCTGGGATGAAGTGTCAAATTAAGAACATTCCTATTTTGCCCAAGTAGCACACACAGGAACAGAGCAATGGCAACTTCTGTGTAGTTTTGATTCAGTTAGGATGAACATTAGAGCACCTACAGTACCTGGATGAAAGACTCATGTATCTGAAGAAAGGAAAAAAAACAACAACAAAATACTTTCCACCTGGCAATCTACTCTCAGTGGTTTTCTAAATCAGAGACTATTAAGCATTGATTTATGGAGGACAGATCCACAGATGGGTTGCCATGTCTTCATCCAGACTCCTGCCTGAATAGATGTATGCTTTGATATATCAACATCACCCTAGAGCAAGGGCCACAGCTCAATTATATTCCCTGTAGAAAAAGAATTCTTTCTCCTTATTTCATAAAATCACTCTGAAATTATATCTCTTTATTTCTGTAAAATAAGAACCAATAAATATTCTTCACCTTCTCCAAGCCTCATCTGCACTTCCATATACATTTTTTTTGTATCCTCAGATATCCCCCCTCAAAACAAAAAACTTAATCTACATTTCTCCCAATACATGAACATTTCTGCAAGTTTCATCATGCATGTCACTAGTGTGCTTTTTCTAGTTTTAACATCTTTGAGGTGACCAAAAGAGCAGACACACTTCAAGACATGGGAAGGTAAGGTTACTTCAAAGGCATAACAATTTCTTTTCTGTTTTCCTTGCTACTGCTACCTCAGTAATTCCCACCACGGCTTCTCTCCTAGATGGCAATTGGAAATAGACCTGCTGTTCTATTCTTAACCGTCCCAAAGACTTCAAACTCTTTCCTAAACCGTAATAGTTTGAATTAGAAAAATCTTCCATGTTGCTATATAGCTTGTAACAACTGCCCCCCACCTCGATCCATGTTCTCCCATACATATTACTTTACACTTAGTGATAGTTAGTTTCCTCTGTCGTTTTATATCTGCTTTTCAGAATGTAATTTGTATCACTGCACTGCAACTCTTCTGGGCTAAATAACATTGTACCAGCAAACTTGAGTTACTTATCTTTTAGCACAGACCTCCCACACACGCACAAAATAAAAAATTTAAACTAGGCTTAAAATTTTTCATTCTGAACAAGATTCCACTGCATTTTAGATCATAGCAGCACAATCATTGGTCCTAGGTTCAAATCTCTCCTTCCATTTATTTGAAGAAACCCTTCTATGCTTTCAGCTTAACAGCTCATTTCTAAAATGAAAAAAATCTGAGCTTCAAGAAACAATTTAATGGGAGTTCAGAAGTACAAAAGCCAAACAGGAATACTGTTCCAGTTGGTCTGGAATAAGGGCAAGTGGAGAAATTGTGGTATAATGCAAGGATCTCTGTTATTAATTATGGTTGCATACAAAGACACTATTTCATTATCACTTCAGTAACACAATAATACCTATACAAGGACAATCTTCCTTTACAATAAAGCTGCTTAACTGGAAATAGTAAAAGACTGTTCACACTCTCAGGGACTTATTTCAGAGTACAGCAGATTGAAGTCTGCACACACAACCTTACTTCCTTCTCCCTTTGCGCGTGTGTATCCATGTGATTTTAATTCCAAACTTCAGGCAATTAATTTTGTGAATTAAAGCATGGCTAATTACATGATTTTCAGAATACCACCACAGTATCCCAACATTTAAAAAAAAAAAAAGGCTTCAGCTATTGCATGCAACACACTAAAACACACATGGAGTTACTCTATTCTGTGGTATCTTGTTTCCATGTGTGCCAGTACCTCAATTACTAAATTGTCTGCTGCAGCTTTCCTCTAGACAATCCCTATGACTATGCAGCTGAGAGAATGATATGGGAATAAATTATTTAAAAATAACAAAACGTCAGAATAAAATGCCTCAGAAAGATTCTGTGCCATGTTAACTTAAAACTGTAGCTAAAACCCCAAACACATAGTATTCAGGAACTACATCTAAATGTTATGTGAGTCATCAAATGTACATGAAAGAAGAAAACCTTTTAGAGGTATTAGCAACAAAGGTTTAGAGATTTCAACAGAACAGAGCTTATTACTGCGTGATCAACAAATTTAATTTGCCTGGACTGGTAAAGAATGCAAGCTCTGCAACTGGGCCTTTTGAATAAAGAGCTGGCAAACGCAATTTGGCCACTGTGCTAAGAATGAACTGAGTTAATGTTAAGTGGTGCAATTATAAGAGCTGTAATACCTACAAACAGCCTTCACCCAAATTCTCAGCATACAGTCTAAAAATCACAAAGTAAGACAGACAAAAAGAAAAGATACATCATTAAGGTCAGAAGTGTAGGTTTTTATAGACTATGAAATAGGAGTCTATTTTTGACTTAAACAGTCTCCTTACAGCATCAATTAATAATAAATAGTTTGGAATCTAAATGCCAAAGTACTGAATTATGTGGCAAAGTCCTCTTAGGAGGTTTGTTTCAAACTGAAAACATATCCAGAAATTCAGTAAAAACTCCTCTGGAAAAGGCAGTGAAGAACTAAAGAAAGAAATGTCCACTTACAGAACTTTGTGAGTAAACCTTCCACTCTAACACCAAAACATAGCACCAAAAGAAGTCTCTCAGACTGCTGTAAGACATCTTATATATTGCAGGATCAAAGTACTAGGCTTTCTTCAAGTCCTTCTAAAGGTAAAGACTATTTAGTTCAGATTTAATATGCTCAAGAAACAAGACAATAATAAAGCAAAAATTGTGAAACTTTTAAGGAGACTTTTTGTAACCCAAACAAGCACAACAGTCCAAGGGAGGGCTATGAAGATGATCAAAGGGCTGGAGAGCCTACCCTGTAAGGAAAGACTGAAGGAGCTTGGTCTCCTCTTTATGCAAAAGAGAAGGCTCAGTGGGGGCCACATCACAGAGCCACAAAGAGGATAGAGGCTCTCACTTCACAAGGCACCACATGGAGAAGACAAGGGGCAACAGGTACAATTTGCAACAGGGAAGGTTTCATCTTAGTATCAGAAAGAAACTATTAACATTCACTGGAACAACCTCCCCAGGGACATGGTGGAGTACCTGTCACTGGGAGATTTTCAAGATGCAACTGGACAGGACACTAGATGATCTCTTCTAGGCTGGCCTTTCTCAGGAAAGATTGGACCAGACAGTCCTTCAAGGTCCCTTCCAACCTGGGCTGTTCTGTGATGATTCAATGAACACTAGTACAATGAAGACTGGATTTTGTCATTTCAACTGTAATAACAGAATCTGATTCAGCTGTTCAGAGGGCTCTAGATGCTTATTTATGGTGTTTAATTCCTAATCAGTGAAATTAAATCAGAGAGTTATGTCCAAAATCCAGGGGGGGGGGGGGAAAAAAAATTACTAAGATAGACTGGAAAAATATTTTGTTGTTTGGGGTTTTGGGGTTTTTTTTTTTTCTTTGTCTTGTGTCTTTTTTTTTTTTTTAATAAAAGTTTAGTCATTAGTTTCACATCCAGGGTGATCTCTGTCCTTCAGAGCAGACTTGTTAAGACAGCATATCCAAAGGAGAAGCACACAGACAGGGCCAAGTCTCAACTCTCTGCCCTGATTTAGAACCCTGGGAACTATACATTTACAGTCCTTACTTCACAACAAAGCCCCTTAAGACATAAACATACAGCACACACAAAATCCAGGATGGACACTTCCTTTAAAGATAGAAGGGCAGCAATTTCAGAGCAAATAACTCTTAAAATAGATGTTAATTCACTTTCACAAAGGCTACTATAAGCCAGCAGTCTCTTCTTCATTTTAAATTAGCAGGAAACTAAAACAAGGTGCACATGCCTGCTGTGTCTAGATGACAAACCAAGTCTCCTAATATCAAGGTAACAGCAAATAGTCAAAGACACTCCACTGGGTCACTGTGTATTACCACAGAATTGCACTCTGAACCTGTGTGTTTAAGATACCTATAGACAAATAGGATGTAAATTATGCTCTTCACAAAATTCCACATTCCTTGTAGGTTACCGATAACCATGCATTCCTGTTCAAGAACTTCTTCATCAAAACTTAAGGCTCTGCTGTTCACTCATTTGACTTCTGCTGATAAAGACAGCTAAGTATCATTTAAATAAAATAAGCCTGTTACTAGGGTGCATATTGGTCCTACAGGCAGAGAGCTCCAACAAAGTCACAGAACCACAAAGGGACAGTGACAACTTGTTAAGATAAACCTCTACAAAGATGCTCATTGACTGGTGCATATTTTGCACCAAAAGATTCTCTGCTCCCTGAGGTTGGATAATCACTGTTGGAGCAGTGTAAGACTGCAAGTCTAAGCAATAGAATTGGTAGCACTGGCAACAACTTGATAAGCAAGAATCCCGATTTAAAGGTCGCACCTTTTTCTAGGGCTTTAAAACACACAGTTCAGTTACTGTTAATTTGACGGGACCTTTGACTACAGAAAGAAATTAATATCTTAAAAATAGTTAACGTGTTAAGCTTCATTGCCTGCTGCAGAAGAACGGGAATTTACAACTCAAGAGGCTAAAACCTGGATCTTCTGCATAGAGATTCTCAATACTGGAAACCATCAGCCAGCTCTCAGGTGCTTAAAATAATGATCCAGCAACCTGAAGCTCAACACCAGGTAAATATTAACAATCAGACTAACAAAAACGCCTACAAATGCAAGGAGCTATATAGCCCAGCAAAGCCTTCTGCTGCCAAGAGGACTGGCTTCCTATTCCCTCAAGCAACATTTTCCATCAAAACCCAGCAGCTGGCAAGCAACCTAGACCATGCCTAAACACTCTACTAAAGAGTTCACCCAGGAAACGAGTTTTTATTCGAAGTTGGACATCAGTGCAAGCTTAAGAAAAACTAAGTACAGATGCCCAAGCACATTATAACCCCGAAGAAGCTGAAGTGCCACATAACTCAGAGGTACCAAGAAAACATCTAACGCCAGGCTGACAAGCGATGAAAAGCATTAGCAGGGACGCTAAACCAGCACGAAAACGTCAGATGCTGCACTGGAAGAGTTAAAGATCTTCCATTTCTTTCTTAGGACTATTTCTTAAGTTTTCATTCACGCGTGCAGAGGCCCGTTTCCCCTCGGAAGCCTTGAGTCGGGAGCGTGCCCAAGCACAGCCACCCGGAGTGACGCGACCGTTATTATCCGCTTGTCCAAGGGGACTTCAGGTGAGCATTAGCCAAGGCCAAAATA
Source organism: Athene cunicularia (assembly GCF_003259725.1). Lineage (NCBI taxonomy): Eukaryota > Metazoa > Chordata > Aves > Strigiformes > Strigidae > Athene > Athene cunicularia. The sequence goes on from NW_020799143.1 coordinate 11,982,198, forward strand.
CAACAAGCTGGGTTTTCTCAGTCCAGCTTTGAGGCCGCCACCGGCCAGCGGCTGCACGCCACTCCACGGCTGCCGAGAGGCAGGGCAA
>NW_020799143.1:11982335-11991813 GCF_003259725.1 Athene cunicularia
GCTGTTGCATGACTCATGGGAAAGTAGTGAACATCCAGAAAGAGAGAAATTAAGGATGCTAATTAAAGTGAATTATTTTAACAGCTAGTATTCCAGCATCTTTGTAATGAATAAATAACATCTCCAGGCCACAATAATCATCTTTAAAAACAGAGACTGCAAGTTGCATGGCAAGATCTGATGCATGAAATATTTTGCACAGGTAAAATATGTAAGAAATATAAATCTTTATCAAACTGGATTAATGATTGGTAAATCAAGTCAGATAGGTAAGGTTGTGGTTTATATTTAAACATTTTCTTAAAATGTTTAAAAACATTCCCATGCATCTCTGAGTGGAATATTGCCATAAACTACACTAAGGTGAATGATCCTTACCAGAAATGTCAGTCTCAGGTTAAATTATGGAAATATTTCTCTGTACATGCCAAAAATACTATGGTTGAGCTGATTTCTTGTTAAGCTACAGGGCAGCTTTCTAGAGACTGAGATACTCCAGCAGGGATTTGCTAAGCACAAGGGTAGATATTGTGATCATTGTGGGTGTATCTGGGTGATGAGGTAATTTCTCAATAGAATTTGAGGTCCAGAGCTAGCTACATGTGATGCAATGATAATTTAATGGATTTCAAGATGAGTTCTTTATAGCTCCCTTTACTTGCTCTCATGACTAATGTTTCAAATGTAGCTTTTAAGTATACTCTTTCTGCTAAAATTTTGTATAAGGACTCAGAGAATGAGTATCCTGAGTCTATGTAAAAACATAGGAAGATTAATATCAGATGTTAGCTAACAGGTTCCCAGTGTTAGTAAGGGGACATTAGGTGATATAACTGGAATATTTAAAGAGATTTATTGGAAATTAGCAGTAAGATTGTAATAGGGGAAAATAAAATCATCTCTCTTACTATTTTAGATTACACGTAAAAATAAAGCTTTGAGATATACATTAAAAGATAAAATATAGATATTGAAGAGAGATCCTTTTTTTTTCTGTTGGAAGAAAATCTTGAAGTTAGATCTTGAAAGGCACCTGGGGATTTGGCATCTCTCAGAAGCTTCTGTGAGAAAATCTTTATAGTGTCTGGAATGTAATGCCTAGAGAAACCATGTCTGATCCGTGCTTGCTTTTTCTCAGAATGGGGCTTGGTGAGCGTTTTCGGCCGAAAACGCGTTTTCGGCCGAAAACGTGCACGTTTGCACTTCCCCGCCAGAGAGAAGCTGTTAGCCGGGAATTCTCTTGCTGGTTGTGACCGCTGCCCGTTCCTGGGACGCAGCGACCTGCGCCTGAGGCTGGCGGAACCCCCGTCTGCTTGTACGCGTGCCTAGGCAGGCTATTAGTAAGAGTTCGTAATGTGGTGTCATCACATAACTGTGTCGTCACCAGTCTTTTGATATAGCTCACGTCCACTTTAGCGACTCTGATGTCGGACGGCAGAGCACACCGACCTGGGAGCTCCAAGGGCAACTCCGTTTCAGGTGGCCAGCACACTTGTATAAACTTAGCCTGGTATTCCCACAAAATTTCTGAATTGCCCCTTTCTGCTTAAAACCACAGCAGTGTTCATTACATCGGCCAACCTTCACAAACACGTGCAGTAACGCTTCCAACAGCTTACAAGTGGGACACTACAGTGAGACGTACAGGTTTCACGGTTTAACTCGAATTGCTGCTCTATTCAGCAAAACCAGTGAATGGAGCTCCCCGGCCATCACTAAGCCTCTATGACAGGAGACCATACATGCAGGCACCCCTGTGACCACAGCAGCCATGTGGGTGGGTCACAGCCAGCAATGCCTGCAGCAAGCTGCAAGTCCTCTTTCTGCCGAAGTTTATTAACAGTGCAAATACTCCTGGACACTCAACAGTGTTCATTCAGGGAACACAGGCAACTGTGCAGACAAAACATCCCTGTCCCCTGTTTTAGTTACAGTAACACCAAACACGCTGTAAAAATCTCAGCCCTCCAGACACAATTGCCCAAAGAATGCCAGTCACTGTTCGATTTATGTGATGAGGCTATGTTTTTATCCTAACTAACACTTTATCTATTATGATGCCTTTACTGTACATCTGACTTTGCTTTGAAATTAGTCTTATCCTTAGTACAGGACCTAAAAACTAAACCAGACTGCCTGCTGTCCTTTAAAAGGTAGGATTAGAGACAGCACAGGTTTTGTAACAACAATTTCCTTCCTCCATCTTAGAGTGCAGATATGTCTGGGCACACCACTGTAAAACAAAATACAGTGCATCCACTACACTTCAGTCCAAGCCCCAAACTTTACCACTGTGTGTCCCTTAGGTTTCACATAGATCCACTTACGCAGGACATGCTTGCTACAGAATAAAATTAATTTCATTAGACTGTGCCCTTTCTAGCTTCCTCCTCATTCAAGACATCACAAACAGTTTTGCATCTGTGGAAATAATGACAGTAACTAAGTTAGGGCTATTATCTGCTCACAAACAGCTTTACAAAATCCTGGTAGTCAAGTCATATCTCTTAGGCTCTGACATTCTTCAGTGTTGAAACAGGAAATTCTAACTCAGCAAAGAGAATATGTATTTCCGCACAATTCTTAAATTGTAAAAAAATAGCTAGCCATAATTAGCAACAAAATAAAATTTTCTGTAGATATTTCCATGAATATGATACAGTAATAAAATACTGTATAAGAACTGTGCCTGCCTCTGAATAGTTGCTTTATTTTGTAGATGAAACGACATGTATTTTCAGTGAAGAGAAGGAATTGGAAAGCTACTTTGTCCTGTTGTAGTCAGGAGAAACCCATTAATGTCACCACCTCGTTACTGCAACACATAAAAAAAAAAAAAAAAAAAAGAAAAAACCCAAAAAAACAAACCAAAAAACTTTTGCAGGCCTTTGTAGAGCCTTTTGACATCACTCACAGCATCCACACTAGACTACTTCAACAAACGTTGTCTCCAGACATCTTGTTAGAAATTGATAAAATATTTTTGTTTAAAACATTCTACAAGCTGGAATGAAAGCCTCCTGAAGTTGTGCTACATACAAAAGATAACAGACAAAGGGATGTCATTATTGACTGTAGAGACAATGCACTTGCAGCTTTAATAGGCATTTTGAAGGTTACAGTATCTTTGGAGAGGGACAAATATGAGGAATTCAGAAATTTTTCAGAAGGAAAATTAGATTTTTTGTTTTGGAGAATCTGGCTTTGTTTTCAGAAAGTTTAAAAAGAAGGAAGTATAACTTCTCCAAGAGATTCCACAATGATAGCCCCAAATAGCTGTGTTATGGATTAATCGTAATTTAAAATGAAATCACCACCTTCAAATTTGTTTTAGTGGTCAGTAAAATTTGTGAGCAAAACAGCACTGGGTGTACCGGGGAGTCTCTGCTCCACCAAGGCACACACCTTACATCCCGAAACGGAGTCCCTTTAAAGTGCAGCCTTCATGAATATTCATGAGGGTGGGGGTGCTCCCTGAGGGGTTTGCAGGTCGTCAACAACTTTTCGAGGGCTTCTCCTTCGCGGGCTTTTCTTTCGCGGGGTTTTTGTTGCCAGGGAAGGTTCGCCGGCTTTCCACCGTGGGGGAGGAGGGGGATGGCTCAGCACAGGTGTGCATGTATCCATAGTCCAGACAGGTCTAGATATAACACCATTTGGCCTGAAGACGGTGGCCATGTTAACTCGATTTTAACAAGTGATTTTAACCATAAAAAACCCTATATACATAATGCCTTATCTCTTTTTAAACCTTAGGTTACATGTAAAGTGCAAAAACATTTAGAACCATAACACTGTCTGACCACAACAAAGTTCAGCTACAATACAATCTGATGTTAACACAATTTCTTTTTATATTTAATTTACTGAATAATATTTTTAACCATAACTTGAGATTTGAATAAAAAATATCATATAGGTTTTATTACAATTTCAGTCAAGGTAAAGGCTGTCTGCCAAAGTTGCTCCTCCATCCAGGTTCCTTCCACAAGTGGATGTTTCACATGGGCAGAAGAGCAGCCCTACACAAGCTTCCCAAGCAGGTATAGATAAGGAATATGGCATCTTTACCAAAAGACCCCTTGCTTCATTTTTTTTTTAAAGGGCAAAGGTGCCCTTACAGGAGACAGAGAATTGTGATTGAAGGCTGATGTTCCTCTGACCTTTACAGCTAAGCATTTAATCACCAGTGAGGGGCATTCTGACCTTGACCTTTCCTACAGCCACTCTCTCATCCCCCAACACGAATCTCATTCTCTAGTGCCTAAATCTCCCCTGCCTGGAGTAGAAACCTCCTAAATCCATTGGTCCAATTGGCCCAAGGTCCCATTCTGGGGAAAGGGCACTCAAAGAGGTAGAGAGGGTAACATTGTGTTCCTTAGTGAACCTAGCCACCATATACATTTTCCAGCAGTGTAATTCCACTGAACTCAGTTGACTACATGAAGTTGTAAGCTGAGCAGAAAAGAGCTACATCACCAAAGATGGACCTGCTCATGGTAACTACTATTCTTCCATCACCTTCACATGAAATAATGGGAGTTTATCTTTGTTATGGGCATTCTTACCTCATTGTTTCCTTCACTCTGGAACTTTCAGTAGCTGGCCTCGAGCTATTAACATAAGCAATTCTATTGTCTTGATATACTGATTTGATATAAAGCAAAATTGGGAAAATGTAATCATAAAAAAATTAGATAAAAGATACTATGACAATTGCTCAGTTCTTATATAAATCAATATTACAACATACAATAAAGCTACTTGCAGTTTGGTTAAGTATTTGCTGTTACCTACCTAAAGGCCATCACTGTCTCGAAGTTTTCTGACTTGAACATGCTTCAGAGAGACAAAGTACATTCTTTCCTCTTCATTTATCATGTATTAGTATTTTGATTTAGTTTGAAAAATATAGCATTTACCCACCTCAGAGAGTTAGTTGTTCCACTTTTTATTTCTGAAAGAGTTTATTACCTTCAAACTCCTGAATCATTATGTCCTTCTTGAGCCTAACTAGCCAGATAGAACACGGGTACTTTTTCCTTTTTTTTTCTGTTGAATCCATGCTCCCTATCCTTTCACTATTTCTGTATTATGTGGTGTGCAATAAAATGTAGGCTTTGTTGTAATAATAAATAGATTAGATTGTATATATTTGATAGGTTGTATAGTGTTTCATTATCTTGGTCCTTCTGAGAGAGAACTTTTTCTTGCTTTTATAATAACACTAAAATATTAATGCTTTTGTACATTAAGCTAGCAGGATAGAATCAAAATACTGTCAAGCGCAAACATATTTAATATTGCTAAGATACTATAGCTCAGATGACTACTTTAGAACTGGTTTTACATAATGATACATGAACTAATATTTTACTACATATGACTGTAACAGTACTCAAAAGCAGTGTGTTTTAAGCCCTTTAGGCCATGTGCATTCTGTGTGCATGTTTCCTCTTCCAGCAGCAGGATCTGGACACAGAGGTCACTTCTCTCTTTTTGGTCATTGTTATTACTACATGAAACACTATTGTTCAGAGCAGTTAAAATATTAGAAGTGGCATCAGCTCGCCTCTACTTTTTCTTATGCTTCTTCCAGCAACAAAGATCCATTATTTGGTGCTAGAAAGATTTACAAGATCCGTGTAAAGAAGTTAATCTGCTGCCAGACCCTTGAATGTCATTTCAAAATATAATGTGTACACTGAGGTGGCATAGGATAAGTGTGGATATATTCAGTTACTTGCAATGCTTTGCAACATTCACAATATCTACAATTTAATGTACTGCGTTGTAAGAGTAATACCCTTGGTCACTGGACTTCCTCAGCAGCCACATGTATTACTTGAAGCATCAGTCATTTAGTTTTGGAAAGTTATGATGGGTATTCACAGTTCAGTTTTGGGATGCAGTTACTTTAACACAAGTCTTTCCCCCACCCCACCCCACCCCAATAGATTTTAATATATCCCTCTGTATTACCACTCCTCTATACTGTTCTGTTACCAGGACTTTCTTCCACCAGTTATTTTTAGAGCTGAAGCTTTTTAAGTGGGTCAGACCTAAGCATGTGGAAACTGTTTGCTCATTTTGAAAACAAAGTTACAGGTTGTAATGTTTTTTTTTTTTCTGCCCTGGTAAAGACAGCCCGACCTGGCAGAGTAGCTGGTAGGACTTTGACATGTACCACCAACTTTGTAAAACCTATGCATTCTATAAACTAAGTTTGAGGCCCCGACGAATCAGTAGAGGGACGCAGTGATAATCTACAAGAACAGCATTTACTAGTACAAAACAAAAGGATAATAATGATAAGTAAAATAATGCCCAATAAAGAAAAAAAGGCAACATGAATCAGAATTAATGCTAAGAACTGATCCATTTTTTAACAAAAGATATCACAAAACGACTACAACCCTGCAGATCCACGCGGTCGGCTGCTCCGGTCTGCTGGGGTCAGGATCAGCATGCGCAGTGGGAAGAAAGGCTCTCCGCACCCCTTCTATCCCAAAGCGCATGCGTCATTTGAATCTAGAAAATTCTATTTTACTTTACAAAACAAAGACATCTTACAAACTAAACTTAAAATTCTAAAGCGTCAGCAAAAGAACAAGAAGGCAGTTGAAATATTAAAATAACAAATATGGCAATAGCTGATAAAACAAGAATTAAACCAGCACAGAAATGCAATCTATATACATGGCTACGATAGATTCCAAAGCTCCAAAATGGAAGCCTAAATATGCAGCAAGAAAAAGGATTTCCACGCCCCCAGTCCAAAGTGCATGTGTTGTTTAGGCCTAAAAGCACTTATTCTAAATATAAACAAAAAGACAAGTACAATGGTTTGAGTAGTAAAAGAATTTACTAAGTAAGAAGAAAAGGGGGGAATGAGATAGGGAATTAAAATAATTTCAGATTGATGGTGCAGGACTGAGGAGCTTGCGCCAAGACGAGGGGGCTATGCACAAAGACATACCAGGTTTTGATACTGTTGCTAAGATATTATCTTCTGGCTCATACAGAAGCTTCTTGAAGTAGTAGCTTGTCCTTGAAGTAGTACAAATTAGCAATAGATCACCTAAAATCCTAGTACAAACTGGTCTCGAGGTTTGGTTGGGAGCCAGGGAACAACTGAGGCTGCGCAGAAGGACAAGGTAAAAAGTTCATCAGCGAGGAAGAGGAGATACTTCATCTATACGACCCCCACCCAGGAATTTGTGACCACCAAAGGAACTCAACGCGCAGACGCAAGAGGAGGAGACCTAATTACCATGAGAAGCGAGGGGAGGCGGGGAAATATTATGTTTATGTATAAGCATTCTATGAATATGCATTATTTTGTAATATATAAGCAGGACGGGAGATGCAAACGATGCGCATGCTTGTGGAGGAGCTATCCCCCATGCGCCCAGCGCTGAATAAACATACCTACTTTACAATCCATCAGATTGTGGAGTGTGATTCCGCAAGTCAATCTACTCCTGAGTATAACTGTAAGCTTTTTCTCAATCTTTCAAGCCATTCAGTGGGTGTTTCATCCTTCTTCTGCTGTTCACTGAAAGCTTTATTAATATTCTGCCCTCGGGGAACTGACTCCCTAATTCCTTGAATTATAATCATTCTTAAATCTGCCATATGGGTTCAGTGGCCTGGGTCTTGATTTATTCCAATTAGGTCTTAATAACGGCCACTTCTGATCTGCTGCGGGACCCAGTTAATGTTGTTGGTTCCGAAGTCTCATACCTGCCCTCCTAACCATATCTCACTCCTCCATGGTAAATAAAATTCCTAGGATAGATTGTAATTCATCCCAGGTATATAAATTTGGGCCAAGAAATTGGTCCACCCATTCGGCTACACCAATTGGATCCTCCAATAGGTTCCCCATTTCTTTTTTGAAGTCCCTAACATCTCCAGTGTTAAGGGGAACAGCAACATACCCTGCTCCTGGTTCTCCTTGTGCCCCTGCTCCTGGCACAAGCATCTCCCTAAGAGGGTATAATCTCCCTTCCTTAACCTTACTTCGGGTGACCCACTGAGGGGGTTTGGGAGATTCAGGGTCAGAATCAGAACTATTTTGTTCATCTGAATTCTGGGGAGATGGTCCTTGATGGTTTGGGGCATATGGAGGTGGCCATAAGTGATCGTCTGATTCCAGATGAGGTTTCTCATGTTTCTTTTCCTTAAGGGGAAACAGAGAAACCAGCTCTGGGGTCTGGAACATCCAGAGAGCAGCATACTCACTCTCTTCGAGATTTTTGGGTTGTTTGTTATTTACCCACATATTTAGTTCTTGACATAGCCAATCATCAAAAAACCCAAACATGGGCCAAAATATATGTGGGCTCTGGAGGGGCTGTCCTCCCCATACCTTAATACAATAATAGATCATAATCTTTTTGCTTTTATCCTTGTTTCTTGGGGAATTATTCCAATTCTTTAACATTACTCCTAAAGGACTACCTGGTGGGATATCTGGCAACTTTCCCTTGGCCCCACCCATGGATCCAGAGGGCTTGCTCTTCCTCTGTCCCATCTTCCAGAGTGCCTTCTTTCACACACACACACGCTTCCCCTTATTCGTGACTCGCTCCCTCGCGGGCTACGAGAACTGCACTAATAAAGGGTCCACACTCAGGTGATCTCTTCGAGACCTCTCACTCACTCGCACTTCTGGGATCACCAACCCCAACCGAATCGGAATATCACAAATACTTACTCCTCCCTGGAGTCTTCGACCGGTCTTCATGCACGAAATTTAAGGGGTTCTGCAGATTCTTTTGCTCACTCTCGAGTCCGAATTAAGGGGGTTTGGATATCCAGCATTTGGCCACGAAAGTCCCAGGCTGGGGCTATCCGAAGATAGGCACCTCCCCTGACCTGAGGTTTCGTACCAAAAGATCTGGATCCGAGTCACGGCACCAGATTTGTTATGGATTAATCGTAATTTAAAATGAAATAACCACCTTCAAATTTGTTTTAGTGGTCAGTAAAATTTATTAGCAAGCGAAAGTGAGCAAAACAGCGCTGGGTGTGCCGGGGAGTCTCTGCTCCACCAAGGCACACACCTTACATCCCGAAACGGAGTCCCTTTAAAGTGCAGCCTTCATGAATATTCATGAGGGTGGGGGTGCTCCCTGAGGGGTTTGCAGGTCGTCAACAACTTTTCGAGGGCTTCTCCTTCGCGGGCTTTTCTTTCGCGGGGTTTTTGTTGCCAGGGAAGGTTCGCCGGCTTTCCACCGTGGGGGAGGAGGGGGATGGCTCAGCACAGGTGTGCATGTATCCATAGTCCAGACAGGTCTAGATATAACACCATTTGGCCTGAAGACGGTGGCCATGTTAACTCGATTTTAACAAGTGATTTTAACCATAAAAAAACCTATATACATAATGCCTTATCTCTTTTTAAACCTTAGGTTACATGTAAAGTGCAAAAACATTTAGAACCATAACACTGTCTGACCACAACAAAGTTCAG
>NW_020799143.1:11991863-11998963 GCF_003259725.1 Athene cunicularia
TTTTTATCCCGGATTTCGGTGACAGTTTCTGGCACCCCAGATGGGACCTCGCTGAGAGAGACCAGAGGAGTCGGGGACCTGATCGGTTCCAGCCAGCACCGAGGATTTCTCGGGGACACCCATCGATCCCTGATCCATAAGGCTCTTCGTGACGTCCCCTGGATTTTGGTAAGACACTTCTCTTTTGTACTGGGATAAGTGGGTTAGAGTCCCACCAGAAGGAGTGGGTTAGAGTCCCACCAGAAGGAGTGGGTTAGAGTCCCACACGTGGAAAGTGGGTTAGAGTCCCACTGTACAAGCCTGCCTGTCAGACATGACGAAAGCTGCACAGAGTTTGGCTAGAGGATCCTCGTGTATTGGAAGCCTAGGCGTCTGCCCATAAGACATAAGCGAAAGCTATTGCAGGGTTGGACAATTGGTTTTGGAAACAAGAGAACCTATATGCTATAGAGTTCTCAAAGGTAGTGCCTCTAATGAAAAGTTAGAAGTTTTTATGCACTTTATTGTGGTACTGTTTATTTCCTCAATTGAGTATTGTGTGGTAATTAAGAACTGTGTTATATTGTGTGACATGCCTTTATTTATGGTAATAATTGTGGAAAGGTGTGAGTGTGAGTGTGTTTGTAAGTGTGAGACGTGCAATTGAGCACGAAGCGAGTGCGGAGTCTGGATCTGTGGTTCTGTTATCCCGCAAGGGGTGCAGCTGGAGAAGGACGAAGCAATAGACTTGAGTGAGTGATTGATTGTATATTGTGTTAACAAAGTAACTGAACCATGGCATCTAAGCTGACTCATTTATTTAAAAGTAAAAGTATGTGTAATCTGGTTGCAAATGACAAAGTTCTGAAAACTTCTCTGATAAGAAGTTTGTTAACACATTGGGGAGATTTGCATGATGATTTGCAAAAGAGTCAGATGATTGAATATTGTAATCACTGGTGGCCTCTGTATACCCTGGATGATCAGGGAAAATGGCTCATGAATGGGACACTGAACTATAATACCATTTTGCAGTTAATGCTGTTTTATAGAAGAGAAGGGAAATGCCATAAATTGATTTATTTTTCTATTTAAGACAAAGGAAGGATTGGCAGAAGGAATGTAAGTTGATTAGTAGGGATAATTTAGTAATGGCTATAACTTCTGATGATAAAAAGGTGAAAAAGTGTTGTTCAACATGTGAACTTAGAAAGATTGTTTGAAGGAAGAATTGCTTCTACTGAAAAGGATGAAGGGCCGGAATTAGATATATACCCTCCACAGAGAGAACGGTATTGGGGGCGAGAATATAGAGAACAGGTAGAGGAACCTGAGAGTAGTAGAATAGAGGATATGGATGAAGGGTCGTCTGAGTTTGTAATTCATACCCCTGTTTCTCAAAGAATTCGGCAGCAGGTACAAACAATAGCTCTCCTGTGGCAGGGAGTTGACAATGATGGGCCGGTGTATGTGAAAGTGCCTTTTTCAGTGACGGATTTGATGGCTTGGAAGCAGGCAGCAAGAGTGTACAGAAAGGATCCTGAAAGAACAGGCAGAGTAGTAGATACTATCATCAGAACACAGAATCCGGATTGGAGTGATTTACAGGTGATTTTAGCTAATTTGTTAGATGATACAGAAAAACAGATGGTATTGAAGGCTGGCAAAGCACAGGCAGAAGTGACTGTATTGAGTGGGACAACAGGTGGAATATTAGAGCAGAATTTTCTGTCTGGGGATCCGCAGTGGGGATCCAAATAATGTGGAGCACAGAAAAAGACTGAGTCGGTATCAGAAATGGATTTTATATGGAGTTAAACATGCCATGCCTAGGTTTCCTGAACTGGTCTAAATTGTATGAGGTGAGACAAGATAAGAATGAATCTCCCTCAGCATTTCTGGAAAGACTAAAAGAAGCTGCCAGAAAAAAATAAAAACTGATTTTAGAGTAGAAACTCAGGCAGCTCAGATATAGTTGGCTTTGATTTTTATAGGACAATTGGTACCAGATATAAGAAAGAAACCGATTGATAAATTTTTAAAGTATAAAATCTTGGAGGAGTGTGAATCTGAATATAAAACTCTCATTCTACCAGTCAGAAAACCATCGGGTGAATATAGGTTAGTGCAAGACTTCAGAGCAGTGAATCAAATAGTTAAGGGTATATATCTTGTAGCAGCAAATCCTTAACACGCTGTTAACAGCTTTAAAGGAGACTTATCAGTGGTTTACAGTGCTTGATTTAAAACATGCTTTCTTTTGTATACCTTTGGAGAAGGAAAACAGAAAATAGTGTACTTTTGAATGGGAAAATCCACAAACAGGACAAAGATGCAGCTGACATGGACAAGACTACCCCAAGGATTTAAAAATAACCCAATAATTTTTGGAAATCAGCTGGCAAAGGAGCTTGAAACACGGAAACAGGACAAACCAAAACCTGGACATTTGCTTTTACAATATGTGGATGACACACTGATTGCTACAGAAGGAAGATTTACCTGCATACAGGTAACAATAGATCTTTTTAATTTTCTGGCACTGAATGGGTACAAGGTACCCAGGAAAAAAAAAAAAAAAAGAACTCTCCTTTTACATGGGGCTCACAGCAACAACGGGCTGTCACAGAATTGAAACATGCTTTAATGTCTGCACCTGCCTTAGGATTCCTGGGCATAACCAAAGACTTTCAGCTATTTGTTCATGAAAGACAATGCCTGGCACTAGGTGTGCAGACTCAGAAGATGGGAAGCTGGAAACGACCTGTCGGATACTTCTCTAAACAACTGGACACAGTGAGTAAAGGGTGGCTACAGTGCCTTCAAGCTGTTGCTGCAACAGTAATGCTCATACAGGAAGCTCAGAAATTGACTTTGGGAAGCACAGTAACAGTCTATGTCCCACAGATGGTGATAACTGTTTTAGAACAGAAGGGGGGACATTGGCTATCTCTGAGCTGAATGATGAAGTACCAGGTAGTACTGGCTGAACAAGATGATGTGATTCTAAAAACAACTAACCTGGTAAATCCTGCAGTGTTTTAAGTTCCACACAGGAAGAAGAGCAACTGGAGCAGGACTGCTTGACTACTATCGAATATGTTTATTCCAGTCGAGAAGATTTGAAGGATGTATAATTGGAGCAACCAGACTGGGAATTGTATACAGATGGCAGCAGCTTTATGGAGCAAGGAGTTTGATATGTTGGATATGCGGTAACAACAGACACCACAGTTATAGAAGCAAAGGCATTGACGAGTACCATATCAGCTCAGAAATCAGAACTCATTACTTTGATTCGAACCTTAGAATTAAGTGAAACAAAGAAATTAAATATTTAGACAGACTCAAAGTATGCTTTGGGGTGGTACATGTCCATGAAGCTTTGTAGAAAGAAAGGGGATTATTGTCTTCTCAGGGATCAAATATTAAGCATCAAAATTAAATATACAATTATTACAAGCAGTTAAAAAAAACAAATCAGGTAGCAATCACACACTGTAAATCACACCAAATCAGAAAAAAAAAATTAAAAAATTTGGAAACAATTTATCTGTCCGAACACCGAGAAAAATAGCAAAGGAACAAACATTCCAAATGGCATTAATTCCCTCCAAACTATTCCGAGGGAAAGGCCAAAATATTCAGTAGAAAATGAAAATTAGGTCAATTTTTGAATGCTAAGAAAAATTTAGTGAGATGGTGGATAACTCCTCATGGACAAGTAGTAGTTCCACCTTTATTAATGAGAGAAATAATGCAAACCAAACATCAAGAATGTCATTAAGGAGCAGAAGCTTTAGTAACTTATTTATAAAAACTAGTTATAGCTGTTAAAATGATAGACATGGCTAAATTAATAACTGCAAAATGTGAAGTATGTTTAAAAAATAATCCGATAACTAGGAAAAGAGTTCAAATGGGTAAATTAAAATCTGGTACAGAGCCTGGGGATTATTGGCAAGTGGATTTTTCAGAACTACCTAGACAAAATGGGTACCGATACATTCTGGTGGGGGTTGATACTTTTACAGGATGGCCAGAAACTTTTCCCTGTCGCACCACACAAGCCAATGAAGTAGTAAAGTGGTTATTACGAGAAATAATTTCAAGTTTTGGAGTTCCTATTGGAATTTTGTCTGACAGAGGTCCACACTTTGTTGCAGAAATAGTCCAAAATGTTAGCAAAATTCTAGGTATCACTTAGGATTTGCATACTCCATGGAGGCCACAATCAGTGGAAAAGTAGAAAGAATGAACCAAACTTTAAAAAGGCAAATAAGTAAGATCTGTCAAGAGACCAATTTAAAATGGCCTCAAGCATTTCCATTGGCATTATTACGAATCAGAGTACAACCAAGAGTGGAACCTCTGTCAGTCCTTGTGAATTACTGTATGGAAAACCTTATAAGTCCCCAGAACCAAATCCAAACATGCATATAAAAGAAAACCAGGATGTGTATAACTATTTACTTTCTTTAGGAAAAACATTGACTGTGATTTGGAGTGCAGTGGTATGGAATAGACCATTATCCCTGGAAACTCCAGTGCATGACTTTCAACCAGGAGATTATGTCTACGTGAAAACGTGGACTGCCGAACCTTTACAGGAGCATTGGAAAGGACCTTTCCAGATACTGTTAACCACCTTCACAGCCATCAAGACTGCAGAATCAGATGCTTGAATACACTATACCCGAGTGAAGAAAGCACCTACTCCATGGAAAATCATAAGCTGTGACCCAAAGACTTTGAAACTGACTTTGAAACATGTCTAATATTTCATATCAGTTTGTGATTGTTCTCTTTCTATTGGCTTAGAAGGTGATGCTGGTGGAATCATGGGTTGATCTGGTGGCAAGGAACAAAAGGCAAACAGATGTAGAGCAATTAATCCATATTCCCAAGGAAATGCCTGAAGAAAATTTGATGTTAGGATTGATTAAAGGATTCGCCAACTTACAAAATGTCACCCAGATCACAGCTTGTTTACAAATTCCAAGAGCAGTAGGTAAATCTATTCCTTGGGGAATCTTAACTATGAATTTGACCAATTTGGAACACGGAAATGAGACTTTATTGCAAACAAAGGTCAGTGATTCAATGGTATAAACAAGCAAAGGTTATTAAGAAACAATGGAAATAACTAGGAAAAAAAATCAGACTGTAAGAAACTACTAAATTATGACTTTATATCAGGGTCTTAACTTAGTGCTTTGGATCGAGTTCTCCTCCCAGGAGGCCCAAACCCTAATCTAGGATGGTGTTCATATGATGAACAAATTAAAAACAATGTGAGCAGGAGCATCATGGAATAGTAGTATAACAAAACTGGGCAAAGTACCCAAAACCAGGCAAGGTGAGACTCTGTATGGTCTATGTCCATATTCTTACAATTTCAGTACATGGCCAGAACCCCTTAGTTTTTACTTGGAACAGTACCTGGATTAATAGAGTGTTTTCAATCCTTCCCTTTATAGTAGATAAAGGCACTACCTGACAAGAAAAGAAACATGTAGTACCATGGTAGAAATGTGAAAAGGTGTATGATTGCAACAATGCAGACTTAATAATTCAAAGAATTCCTCATTTGGCAGCTGCTTTAAAGTTTGGTTGTTATTGTCGAGGTTTTCATAATAACCTCACCATGACTAGTATCTTTACGCCCAGAAGAGGATACTTTTTTAGTTTTAAGAAATCTACCATTCAGAGTTCAGGGCATTTAGTTTGGGCATTAAGTGATGACACCTGGACAACCCACTTACCAGTACATAGTAAGGTGAAACAAATTAGGCCTGCCAACATTGTGTCCAATTTGGAAGAAATCACCATTCAAGGAATCTCTAGAAAAAATTAAAATTATAACGAATCAAAAGGTCTGAAACAGATGATGAAACCTGGAATGAACCATCAACAGGAGTAAAAATTGTCTGGGCTTTAGAGTCTCTTCTAAACACAATAGCGTCCTATAGAAATAGAGAATGGCTTTATCACTTAACAGGACAAGTAGAAAAATGGGCCAATGTTACAAGAAAAGGATTTAAAGAATTAAACATACAATTACAGGCAACTTCTAGAACGACACTTCAAAACAGGATGACACTAGACATGCTTCTGTTAAAAGAGCATGGAGTATGTGGATATCTCAAAGATAGATTGGATCATTGCTGCATTCATATCCTGAATGTTACATAGGATGTAGAACATGATTTAGATCTGTTAGGCAAAATCAGAAAAGAAACAGAAACAATTTGAGAGAATATGTCAAAAGATTGACTAGGAAAATTTTTAGTGGATTAGGATAGAATTTGAGCTCTTGGCAAATATCCTTAATCAAAATTCTATTTTTGCTATTAATTGTCCTTTAGATGATTATGTTAGTGTATGCCTGTCTTAAAAGACAGTTTATTAATAGGCTTGCAATATATCATAGAATTATGAGAGAAATACCCATTATGCCACCAGACTACAGCCTGCAACCACCGTCATCAGGCAGGACAAACTTTGGCTTCAAAGAAGAAAATGAATAAAAGTGTGAAAGTATTGAAATGATTTTCAACACTTTCAAAGGGGGGAAATGTTACTGATTTTATTATCAACTGAAATTAAATTGTGTTTGGTTTTAATATATGTATAGAATTAAGGGATATTTTAGTAAAAATAATTTATTTTATTGTATTTTGAATCTAGCAACCGACTGCTACTCTAAAATCCCCTGTACAGCCCCGTACCAAGGCCAAAGGGATTGGTCGTAATTGTTTAGTAGGAATGCTTAGAACCTAGACAACAAAATATGAGGTGATTTGTAATCTGATTTATAATACATGTATAGGACTAGAAGAATGCAAGTAGTTGTCAAGGTCCAGGTTAATAGGAACTGAGGGAAGTAACCGTAACAGCTTGCAGGTACCTGCCAAGAAAACTGTGTCCTTAAGCAGAAGGTAATTCCAGCAGGGGGAGATCGCGACCACCGACTCATGGACCACCTACTCACATTACACCCCAGACCCATTTCTAGACATTTCTAACCTCTACTGCGCAGAATCGGAAGTAGGAGGAGAATATGTTAATGATTTCTTGGAAGTTGTATGCTTATGTATTAAGACTTAATGAATATGTAT
>NW_020799143.1:11999013-12004975 GCF_003259725.1 Athene cunicularia
GCCGAGCCGAGCCGGCGAGGGTTCTGGCCCTTCTCCCCACGTTTAAAATTAAAAGGGGAAAAAAAAAGGCAAGGAAAGAAAACAAGTTGTCTTCTACTTCATCTGTTCCTCCCCACTTCACTGAGTGCAGGTCAGTGCGCTGGCGGTGCCTGAAGTTCCCCAGGTCCACCTGCCGGCCGTAGTCAAGGTGTTGGGAGCAAGTCAGGGGAGGGCTTGGCACGCTCCAGTTTGGTTAACGGCTAAACCACCAAGGCTGTCACAGCACCCGTCCCCGGTCCTGCTCGTGATTTGAAAGTCACTTTAAGGAAAGTTGTGGGATTTGGCCAAACTGCAGAGGTGGGAGTGTGTGGGATTACATAATTGTTTCAACGCAGGATGGGATAAGGCGTGGCCGGCCAAGAGCAGACACTGTCCGTGACCTGATCAGTGAAGGAGAGCACTCTTCCAGCAGGATACGTTGCAATATCTGCAACAGGGTCTTTCCACGAGAGAAATCCCTTCAGGCCCACAAGCGAACTCATACCGGTGAGTAAAGGGAAGGTGTGAAGAGCTGGTGTAGTCATTTTAGGAAGCAGCAAGGAAGGAATTAAAACCACCCACAAACAATAAAGAAACCCCAACAAACTCAGTCTGTTAATATTTTACTGTGACTGTTAAATTGATCATACTTCTATTCCAATGCTTGTTAGTGCAAGTCTTTGTTATGGGAAAGCATAGCAACAATTTGGACTATAAAAGTATAGGCAAATTCTGTAAATATTTTATCTGCTGCTGTCACAGGCTTACTTCATAAGAGGGAGAACCTCTCTTGATCTTGGTGCTCTGTACATGGTAGCACATTTTATTCTGACTGCCTTTTCTGAGTGGTTTGTTTCCTTCTTGATGGTGTGTTCTCGACAGAACAACTGAAGTTTAGCTGTAATACGAGACAGTAACTTAGAAACTGGCTATGTGAGCTGACACAGGCAGGATGCAGGAACAACCACAAAACCACAGATGATACGGAAAGAGTAAATTTATTCTTGTTACCTCGTGACCCAGGGGATCTCCATAGGAGCACCTGTGCAGAGGCATGCACGTGGAGATGCAGGCATTGTGAAGCTCAATCCTTGCTAGCCAAAAAAAGAATGAAAAGATCTCAAACCTGCTGCTTTTGCAGGTGTAATTTTCCACTGTGCTTTCATCTTTCCCACAGCAGGGCAGGCATCTTAAGGATGTTTTATAAAGTGCCTCTGAGTCTCTCACCCCAGAAGTGTAGCTTTAAATGCTGAGAAAGGCATTCAATCACCATCCAGTCTCTCCTACCACTTAGAATTCATTTCCTGGGGTGGAGGTGGTCACACGAATTTACTGAACTGTATGTAGAAGGCAACTCGCAGCTAAATTAAAATGTAGGATTAACTCAGTACCTGAGTTAGCTTCAAGTGAACATGAGATGCTATTTTTTTTTTTAAACCAAGTGAATACTTTTTTTTTTTCCCTTGTTCCAACAGGACTCCATTTGCAATGAAGTGTGAACTAATGTAGTTCACAGTACGGACTCAACCACTAACACTCCCCCCAGACACCCAAAACAAACAAACAAACCAGCAGAAAAGCCTTTGCTCCTGTGGTCTTTTTCTGACTCAGGTCACTAAGACAAATCTAGGTGCTAATATTAAGCAGCATTTTCCTCATGCTCTTTGGTCAAAAGATGTTTTTATTTCACACTGGTTGTATTATGTGTTGAACTTGTATGAACTACTTTACTGAACTACTGAGCAGAGCTTACCCTGGTGTTATTCCTGTGACTTAAATCAGCATCACCCTCATTTTGTCATCCTTCCTGAGGAGCAGTGGCCTGGCATGTCTTTGCATAGTTGCTCACAGTCAGCTCCTGTTGAGGGAGGAGACATTTGCTATCTCTGTTCTTCTCATTGCACTTTGCTTGGGGAAATCTTCCTTGATGACAGGCATAAGAAAACTTTCTTGTCTGAAGTCTGGAATAAATTTCTCTTGCAACCTCCATTTATCCATTACAACTTTTCTCGAATAGTCTTCCCTAATAGGTATTTTCACAACTTTGTATATTACTATACTGTTGAACTCAGTTATTTTATTGTAGTTCAGGCTATTTTAAGGATAAAACTTAGCTGGTTACAACTTGAATTACATTACTTGTCCATTTATTCATTTCAATTCGTGTATTTCTTGCTCTATAGGTGCTTAGTTTCATGAGGCAAAGTATATGTAGTGCTGTGCAAGAGGCTTAAATCAGAAAATATGACAAGGAAAAATATAATTTTGGTTTGTGGGTGGGGGTTTTTTAAGTGAATCTCTCTTATTTGATACACTAGGGCTTTTTAAGTAGGTGCAAGCATCCAAGTGAGTAGGAAGACAGCTTGCCTGTGTAAATCTCAAGCCAAGGACCACCACTAGTTTCTATGAATTTATTTTTACGTTCAGCTTTCATAAATCTGTTCTGTTATTATTTTTAAGGTGAAAGGCCTTATTTGTGTGACTACCCAGATTGCGGGAAAGCCTTTGTTCAGAGTGGGCAGCTCAAAACTCACCAGCGTCTCCACACAGGGGAGAAACCTTTCGTCTGCTCGGAGAATGGTGAGCCCTCAAAGAACAATTTGCAGCTTTCAGAACTAGGGTCAGTCTAGTACTGGAAACCTATGCACGTTCATGTGGCAAAGATCTATTAAATCTTCAGATTTTAATTTTGGAGGAGCTTGTAGAGAAGGGAGGAGCCACATAGAATCTACATAATCGTGCAAAGATGTATCTAAGGATTGCATGGTTTATTATGCAAGTAGGTTATCAGTAATTCTGTCAGTTGATACTAATATATAAAATGATGGGGCATGTTATGAACCTTGCAACTAGAGCTTGCCGGTTTGAACCAAACCTAGGCTTTTGTGAGTGAGGAAGGTCAGGTTCACCAGCATCTTCATCCCACAAAAGACATGCTTACTCGTTGGCTGCCTTCTGTAATGTGTTCTTTATTGTCACTTCATGTTTTTTAAGGCTGTTTAAGCAGATTCACGCATGCAAACCGTCATTGCCCCAAACATCCATATGCCCGACTGAAGAGGGAAGAGCTCCCAGACAGGCTGAGTAAGAAGCAGACGGCTGACAATAAAGCTGTGGCTGAGTGGCTAGCAAAGTAAGTTCCCTCATGGTCTCATCTTTTTCTGAAGACATAGAAGGGTGGTCACGTTATTCTCAGGAGCAAAAAACCCCCAAAGAAACCAAAACCAGCTGTTCCTCCAGTACAGATTAGTCCAGCCTTGCCTTTCTGCATGAATTTTCTTTTTTCCCCATCTCTGCTTAAATGTTTCTTTTTGCGTGATCATCACCTGCTAATACCCTGTTAGTGCTACAGTCTGGCTGAATTTGCATCTGTGTGAGGGGTGACAATTGCATGTATGGGAACACCAGGTAGGGAAGTCTGTCGCAGATGTTTACCTGGGCACTTTACTCCTAAAATACTGAATAAAAGAAGTTTCTAACAGCTTAAGTACTACCATATAAGGGCTACAAGATGAAGCCAAATGCAGTGCTTAGTTGGCTGCAAGCTTATAGTTGGGGAGGTTTTTGCCAGCTTTGAACTGTTGGTGTTCAAGTCAGTTGTATGTATTTTAAAAGCATTCCTCACATTTGATTTTGTAGATACTGGGAGACTAGAGAACAGCGTGCTCCTGCTTTGAAAACTAAAACAATCGAGAAAACAGATCAGGAACAGCAGGACCCAATGGAATATCTTCCGTCTGATGAAGAGGATGATGAAGAGGGAAACAGCGCTCATTCAGCTGCTCGCCGCCTCCGCCTCCAGGAACAGCGTGAACGCATGCATGGTGCACTGGCTCTCATTGAGCTTGCAAACCTAGCTGTGGCACCACTGCGACAGTAGATGGGAACAGAGTCTGCCTATACAAAATGTACTTCTGGGTGGTACTTAACCAGTTAGATCCTGAGCATAAGCTAAGCACCTTATTTGCTTCTTATAGGCTGCTATTCTGTAGAATTTATGAAGAATGTTGTTGCCCCGTAACATGGGGTGAGAGAATTGCACTTTTTGTAGGTTAAAAGACAGTTGTAAAGTTTCTAAGTCTTTTGTAAATACAGGACTGCATAATGCAGGGTTGACAAATTTATGTGTTGTGGGAAGCTAGATTTTGCAAGGTTAACTCATTTATTTGAATCAGTTTTCATAGAAAGCACTTTCTGAAGAAGGTGTTTGTGATTAGCAGAATGATACACATGGCCAAAGAAGGCTGACACAAAGAAAAGTATTTATTTGACTTGAAGCACATTTTTAATTAAGTGGTAGGTCTGAAGATGCTGTTAAGCAGCAATGAAATAACATTTCTTTAGTGTTGTCAGTGTATTTTTACCTAGTATAACTGAGGTGGGAGGCAAAACTCAGTTAACTTGAAGAGGGGAAGAAAATGCTTCATGCAGGAAATTGATTGTTCAGGATTTTCACTGTGACTGCTCAAGGTAGGAGGCTTGACTTTGCCATTTAAAATTTTCTAATTTGATTTCAGTAGAATCTCTTGGCAGCACTTGTTATTCCTAATGTGATGTTAGGAAGTTTTGCACGTATTTTGGTTTATCTGAAAATGATTAGTCTTGCAAAGTCTAGACAAAGGTAGACATTAGGTAGTATTTTTTTTCAGATGTTTTTGGACCCTGTAGTGATTTGGCACTTGATTTTCTTAATAAAGGGGATATTTACAGGGTGGTATGGATATGTAGTAAAGTATTGTAGACCTCTTATTAGCAAACACTAAGTTTTGAAGTATTGCTTTTATATGATTATTAGCGAATAGAAGCCTCCATACTTTCTGTGCATAAAGCCACCTTATTGCTTTACTTCAGGATAACATGCCGATTTTTTTGTTCACTAACAGTAGCACAGCTATTAATTAAACACTGCAGAAAAGTATTCACTATACAACTAGAAAATAGGCTTCCAAAGATAGTTACAAGTGTGTTAACAGTGTGATTTCATGTATTTCCCAAATAAATGAAGTTACAGAACTCTGCCTAGTACTCAGATGTTGATATAAAATGTTTAGCAGGATATCTCTTCACTTCGAGAATGTTGTATACTTTGAAACAGCATTGTCTCGTGGTGATCTTTTTCTGTATTTTGCTTTGAAGGCAACCAGAGATTCCTGCTATGGTAATGAATTTTGTTTTCAGGTTGGACATTTTTTTGTGTGTTTAGTATTCTGGGTTTTTTTATTTTTTTAAGCTACTGCTTTAGGGGATATTAATAATTTGTATTTACTGACCTGCTTGCTTTAACTCCTTCCTCTCATTGAAGGTCAGGAAATTCATATGAGAAGGGAAGCTACTTTCTCTCTCGCTTAAACAAGAGAAAGACATAATTTTATCAATCACTTGATATAGGCTGACCAGATGCATACAGCTTTTCCAGAAAAGTTGGGTGATTTTACAACAGAAACTGCAACTGTTGCATTATGTTCTCTGATTGATAATGAGATTTTCAACCACAACAGATTAACTCAGTTTGTTTAAATAATATAGTGATGCACTTAACTAATGAGTAAAAAAAAAAAAAACCACTTTCATTGAATGTAAATAATTTTGCACCAGTGATACGGTTTAACTTTTGATTTCAGCTCCTAAAGTTAGCTGACACCAGGCTCATTTGTTTCTGTTTTAAGTCTTTTAAGCTTAAAAATACGAAACACTGGTTCTAGGCTTCTTAGCCTGTGTAAAACTGGTAATTTGTTGCAGGTTCAGAGTTTCTCAAATGTTACTATCCAGTTGGCTGAATGCAAATAGTCTGATCCCAAAATGAGCCCTGAGTGTAAATTGGTTGTACTTCTGGTTTGTAACTCAGAATTACTCCTGAGTAGTATTTCACAGGGCACGACTGTGTAATTACCAGACAGTTGTAGACTTACTTCATTAGGATTGGGATTGATTTCTGGCCCCCCCC